>NC_072732.1:131447240-131747240 GCF_026930045.1 Uloborus diversus
TGTAACGCGAATGCTACATTTCAAGGTTTTTCAGACGAAATTACTCGAGGATTACCAGGAGTTTACGCCTTCGTCGATGATATATTAATAGCATCTAAAAATCCCGAAGAGCATTACCAACATTTGAAAAACGTATTTTCAAAATTAGATGAATACTGTCTCTGTATTAACGTACAAAAGTGCATATTTGGTGTGTCAACTATAGACTTCTTAGGATTCAATCTTTCGGAAAACGGAATAAAACCGCTACCCGATAAAGTGCATTGTATCCAAAATTTTCCAAAACCAGATACCTTAGCCCAGTTGCGTAGATTTTTAGGTATGTTCAACTTCTGCCGATGTTTTATACCCAAAGCTGCGCGTATACTTGATCCTATAGTACAACTTTTAGAAGGACATACAAATAAAAAGAAATCTCATTCCAAGGTTCGCAAAGCGGCTGAACAACTTAAATGGAATGAAGAAGCAGAAAAAGCCTTTATTGACGCGAAAAACGCGATTGCTAAAGCCACTCTTTTGAGACATCCCATTCCAGGAGCTCAATTAAGCTTATATGTAGACGCCTCAGAGGTTGCTATAGGCGGAACCTTATCTCAACTATCGCATGAACTGTGGGAACCAATAGCCTTTTTCTCAATGAAACTAAACAAAAGTCAACAAAAATGGTCAACCTATGATAGGGAATTGTTCGCAATTTACTCTGTTATTAGAAAATTCAAACACATGTTGGAGGGCAGAATTTTTGTAATATATACAGACCAAAAGCCACTTACTCATGCTTTTAAACAAAATCCAAATAAATGTTCCCCAAGACAATTACGCCATTTAGATTTCATTTCGCAGTACTCCACAGACATTCGGCATGTGAAAGGCTCAGAAAATGCGGTATCAGATACACTCTCGCGAATTGAAATTGAGTCGATTACCAAAGCTGCAAATTTAAATTTTAAAGAATTTGCAAATGCACAGAGAAGTGATCCAGAAACTCAAAAATTTCTCGAAGACAATACATCTTCTTTAAAATTGGAGTTCAAACCATGCCAAACTGCGGACTGCAATTTACTTTGTGATACTTCAACAGGTGTTCCACGTCCATTCGTTCCTGTTTCCTTTCGTAAACTAATATTTGATCATCTGCATAACATGGCACATCCAGGAATCGCAGCTTCAACCAAGCTCATCTGTGCGCAATATGTATGGCCTAATATGAAGTGCCAAATTAAGCAGTGGGTGCAGTGCTGTGAATCATGCCAAAAATTAAAAGTACACAGGCACACCAAAATGCCTCAAGGTACATTTTCACTTTCTGATGCCAGATTCTCGCACATTCATGTAGATATCGTGGGTCCCTTGCCACCATCTGACGGTAAAACATACATTCTCACTATGATTGACCGCTTTTCCAGATGGCCAGAAGCAGTACCCATATCTGACATTAAAGCATCAACTGTATGCCGTGAAATATTCAACACTTGGATCTCTCGTTTCGGATGTCCATCCATAATAACTTCTTATCAAGGTCCCCAGTTTCACTCTTCAATGTTCACTGAATTTACTCGCTTACTGGGCATTCAAAAGATACGAACAACTAGTTATCATCCAATTGCAAATGGACTTGTCGAACGCTTCCACCGGCATATAAAGTCTGCTTTAAAAGCTCATGAAAATACTGACAGATGGTCAGAACTAATACCCGTAATTCTTCTGGGTATCTGAACAGCCATTAAGGAAGATTTGTAATCTTCTTGTGCAGAACTGGTTTACGGCACAACCTTACGTCTTCCTTGTGACATAATCGACCCTACAGTCACTCCTGCATGTGACTCGGATTTCGTAACTGATCTTCGTGACAGAATGAGACAGCTGAATCCTGTTGCGACATCTGCACATTGCACCGATCAGTATTACATCCATCCGTTGCTAAAATCATATTCGCATATTTTTCTAAGAGTTGATCATGTGAAACCACCTTTACATCAACCATATACTGGTCCTCATAAAGTGTTGAGCAAAACGGAGAAAACAATTACAATAGACATAAATGGTCGACGCACAACAGTTTCTCTTGACCGCGTTAAACCGGCTCATGTTATTCCGGAAACTATCCATTCTCCACTTCCAGCTACTACAAAACTAAAAACTATGAATAAAACACCTACAAACGAACCTGCAACATATGTCACCAGATACGGAAGACGAGAACATTTTCGAAAAAACTTAGCAACTTATATAACATAATATATCTTCTTTTCACTGCAAAATATTTGATTTTGTATATATATATCAATCTCAAATTTTCAATTATTTCGTATGTATGTATATATCTTATTTTTTCTTTAACAATATGAAATGACTTCCAGTTTTGATTCTCAAAAAAAAAAAAAAAATCGTTACTTTGGGTTAACAACCCTCAGTCACTCTGTGGGAAACCCATAAATTCATCAGATCAGTTCATGCAAAAGGAGAAATCAAAATTGCGCAACTATGGAAACCCAAACTGCGCAACCACTTGAACTCCCACAAGGCTAACTGAGAATCAGCACTGGCAGTCAGAGCAAGATTGTCACTGGAAGAGTGAATGTGGAAATATGTGTATTAAACAGTAATCAACTAAAACCGAGTTATGTAGTGAATATACCACCTCTGACATAACCACCAACACTACAAAAGTAACATTAACATCAATATTTTACCGTTATTAAAAGACTGGGAATATAAAAATATGTTGACTTAATGATTTTTAGCATCATTTTCCATTATGAGTTCAAAAGTTTTCTCGCTGCAACCAGAAGTTCTTAGTCAGTAGCATTATTTGATGTTTCAGAAACATTTCAGTTTATATTCCGGCACTGTAAAAACAATTTAGAAACGTTCCTCAAAAAGAATGGGCAGCTAATGTGCTTTATTTTTTTTTAAATAACATACCTTACAAAAAAACCGAAATGTTTTTCGCTAAAATTCAGTAACCTTTCTGAAATTATCCTGTAATATTTCTAAAGAACTCAGTAATCTTCCCGATTAAAACCACTCATGTCTCTGGGACTTTCAGAGAGCTTGGTTGGTTTAATGTAATCGCTTGAAACCTTTTTGCTTCGCCAAGAAAGCTCTAAAAGCATTACTGCAACCATGGCCTAAGCTAAGAGAGAATTGCAAACAAACGGCGTGGATCTAACAAGCCTGCACTTCTTGTAAAGCTACGGAATCCAGAGACTTATTTGCTCTCATTGAAAGCTTAGTCAATCTGGACGAGCCGTAATCGAGCTGGAGCCGATAAACTTATTAAATACGCTCAGTTAATCTTTATACTGCTAGCTAAAAATATTTTTCACAAGAGTGAGAAGTCTGCATTCGTGCAATTTGTAGCAATTCAGGAAATATCTGGACAAATATACTTGATTTTCTCAGAAAAGGGATAAAAAATTGGGAAATCCCGAAACGTTCGGCGGAAGTCATCAGTAACGATTCGGATTTTTTTTTTACAGTGTGGTAGAACTATTACATTTCGGAAGTAACATCAATTAATCAGTAAAAAACGTATGGTGTTCATACATAATGTACACTATATGACCAAAACTTTTGGGACACTTTCAAAAATTCACATTTCAAAGGATTTCTCAAGAAATAAAAAAACCTATGTCTTTGTAACTTTTGTCACTTAACAAGTATGCTCCAGCTGTCATTTTCCCAATAAAACTTATTCCGACTTAGGTTTCGGGGGTCAGTGACTAATTGAGGAAAACAAAAATGTTTTTTTTTTTTTGGTCAGCATTTAACGTAAATTACTGATAATAAGCTGTAAATTTCAGAAATTAGTTTGCTTAAACTGTGCAATAATTTTTCATACTTTTGAGAAGGTATTCACCAAATTATAAGCATTTCTTTCATAACTACAAACTTCATTTGAAGATTTTTGGCTCTTAACACTCAAATTTTTTTATCAAAACTTACGAAATTTTTAGAAAACTTGGCATTATACAAGAGAAGCATAATGCTAAAATTTTAAATTGAAATGTTGAAAATTTGATAAAATAAGGACATATAAAGCAATAAATTTATCACTGCGCATGCGCGAAAAGTAGAAATTTATAACTTTCATCATCTAATGCCCAACTAGATTCCTCAAGTCATTAAAAAAAATTCTCTTTCAATATTTAAAAAAATTAGAAATTTATCAGCAAACTAATGAGCCGAATTTGAATAACTCTCGGATAGGCAACGAATCGCTAGGGATCATTTGTAAATAAGTTGTTTTTTTCATGAAATACACTGAACGATTGCAAGCAAATGTTACAAACTTGCGAACGACCCCTCACGGTTTGTCGCCTATCTAAGAATGATTGAAATTCGGCTCATTAGATCACTGATAACTTTCAGAATTCTTAAGATATTGCACTGAAATTTTTTTATGAGTTGTAAAATTTAGTTGGATATTACATCATGAAAGTTATAAATTGCTGTCTTTCGCGCATGCACAGTGAAAAATTAATACTTTAAATGCCGATAGTTCCTCAAATTTTCCCACATTTTAATTTCAAATTTTAGTATTATATTTCTCTTGTATGCTGTGAAGTTTTCTGAAAGTTTCTTAAGCATTGATGGGAAACTTTGCGTGTTATGAGACAAAAACATTTAAACAAAATTCGTAGTTCTGTAAGAAAATGGCTACATTTTCGTGAATATCAGTGATGCCTTCTCAAAAGTATGAAAATGATTGTACATACTTTCCAGTAACTTGAAATCAATATGTTTACTTAATGATTTTTAGCATCATTTTTCCATTATGGGTTCAAAAGTTTTCTCGTTGCAACCAGAAGTTCTTAGTCAGTAGCATAATTTGATGTTTCAGAAACAGTTCAGTTTATATTCCGGCACAGTAATAAAAAATTATTAAATAAAAACAAAAAACTCGACTGCGTAAAAACCAAAAAAACTAAAAAGAAAAATGTGTAAGCCCAGTACTTTACAATCTAATAAGTACTACTGAATAACTACACCGTTGAAATAGTTTTATAACCGTACACAAATAAGACAAATCATAAATTCAAAAGCAGAATAGAACGATCAACAGTCGGGACCCATTCCTTTCTGATTCAAAGAACCCCGTAAAATTTAAATGGGCCCCGACTGTTGATCCTTCTACTCAGCTTTTGAATCTATGATTTGTCTTATCTGTATATGGTTATAAAACTGTTTCAACGGTGCAGTTATTCAGTAGTACTTATTACATTCTAAACTACTAGGCTTACACATTTTTTTTTTTTTTTTTACGCAGTCTGGTTTTTTGTTTTTATTTAATAATTTTTTATTTTACACTTTTTAGTTAATTTTCATTGACTTAGTTATTATGATTATAAGACGCGGTACATTTCGCAACCTTGTCATTTCATTAAGAGAGTTTGTATCGTGAGGTTAATTAAATAACTTGCTGTGGTCTAAACGACTGATAATTAGTCCCTCTAGGGACCTAACTAGGTTTAAAGCTACATGTGCTTGACCTTCGGCAAAAATGCGCGAACTTAAGTCAACTACAGCACAGCTATATAAACAGCCTGTATAATTCATGATGACGCGAAATCGGAAGCGTCCGTCAGTCACAGCTTTCTCGCAAAACTAAAAAAGCCCCTCAAAAGAGTACACGTCGCGAAACTCGGTCCTTTGAATCAAGGCAAAAATAAATGCAACATGTTAGCGATGAAAATCGAATTAGTAGACTTTCTTTTTGTGCTTTTTGCACAGGTTTATTTTGATGAGGACTACAATCTGAGTGTCTTGCCTTCGTTACGCATAATATACAGTGGCTCCCAAAAGTGTCCGTACACCTACGAATTTCAATAAAATATGTTCTTATCCATTAGTTAGAACTAATGTTTCGAAATAAGAATTTTATTATAAGATCTATGATCTATTTTTCACAAAACTACATGAAAATTTTTAATAAAACATTTAAACATAATTTTTAAAAAATCCAAAGCCAAAAATTGCCGGAAATTTTATCTCTCAAAAGTCTTCGTACACTTTGAAAAAATGTCAAAAAATTGGTAAATAATCTAACTTTTTATAAAGTTATTATTTAGTAAAAATCATGCAGTATCAACAACAGCTGTTAAAAGTCTGAGAATAGATTTCATTGTTTTTTCTTTCTTTTTTTGTGCAATTTCTGAGTAAGTGTTCATCCGTACTTCGAGTCTTACTGTTTCTAGTTCGCTTCTCGTTTCAATAGTGTATTTTTGTAATCTAGTTATCAGATATCTCCAAATATGTTCCATTAAGTTTAAATCTGGCGATTGAGGAGATATTTCTAAGCTTAAGGACAATTTGAGGAGCCAAACGCAAACGTGTGCTTCTTATCGTTATCTTGATAAAAAACAAAGTTGTTTCCGATTACCAAATTTTGGGCTAATAGTTTAAAAATATTTTTTAAAATATTTAAATGAACAGTATGATTTATTATTTCATCAAAAAATTCCAAATTTCCAAGTCCTGATGCTGTTATGCACCCTCACATAAGAACACCTTCACCGTCCTGATTAACTGATCCAACTAAGTTCTTAAGATTAAATTCCTCATTTTTTCTTCTCTTGACAATTATACAACAATTTACCCCAAAATATTAAATTTATTTTCATCTATAAGTAAGACGTTGTTCCAAAACGTTTTGAGCTTATTTATCATTGATTTTACGACGGAAAGCGTAAGCTTTCTGTTTTTTGCACGAACAAGAAAATTTCTGCGGGAAGAGGTCCCCTTTAATCCAGCTAATCAGAGAACTTGACGAACAATTTTACGTGAAAACTAAACGTAAAATGTTTCATTCAAGTCTGCAGAAACTTTTTCAGCACTCAAATGTTTATTTTTCATAATTTTTTTAACTGTAAACCTCCGATAACGCTTTGTTAACTTTACCAGTTGACCTTTTCTTACCTTGTTTTCGATCCGATTCTTGTCTTTAAAGCATTTTATCAAGCACTTTAATATGGAATGGTATAAATTAACTAATTTAGAGACATTTCAAGCCAATTTATGACTGTGAGGAAAAAAAATGAAATTTCGAATCATGATTGTTGTTTTCTACGCGCACCTGCCATTTTAAAATAATAAGCAGAATATTAGGGAATAAATAAACAAAAAATTAAAGCCAAATGACTTCTAAAGGTCAACACAATGCAAAAATATTGATAAAACGGCATATGATAATTTTAATCATGAATTTATTCGAAAATATTTCAGTGTACGATGACTTTTGTGGCGTAATTTTTCTCTGTCACTTCGTTTTTTGACAAATTTCAAAAATAAAATCTGGCAATATTTTGAAAAAACTGCTGGGTTTTATTCAGAATGGCATAGAGATGATGTGAAAAAAAAAATTGGACTTCATATTCGAATTCAGTTTTGCGTTATTTTGGTTTTACTACAAAATTTCAAGGTGTCCGAACACTTTTGGGAGCCACTGTATTTTTATTACACCACGGAATACATATAAAGAACACATGAAAAAATTTACATCAGAGAGAGGGGAAACTACATCCGGAGCGAGGGTGTTTTGACCCACCGCCTCAAGTAGGGGAAAGTACATCCGGAGCGAGGGTGTTTTGACCCACCGCCTCAAGTAGGGGAAACTACATCCGGAGCTAGGGTGTTTTGACCCACCGCCTCAAGTAGGGGAAACTACATCCGGAGCGAGGGTGTTTTGACCCACCGCCTCAAGTAGGGGAAACTACATCCGGAGCGAGGGTGTTTTGACCCACCGCCTCAAGTAGGGGAAACTACATCCGGAGCGAGGGTGTTTTGACCCACCGCCTCAAGTAGGAGAAACAATCGCTTAGACCACTCTGCCACTGAGACCCCAATTAGTAGACTTAGTAAACAAAAAATTCAGGCAGTGAAAACTACCTGCATTTGTTGCACGCAGGTAGCGTGCGACACAGTGTGCGGCACCCAGCGTGTGCCGATCCCAAACTGACAAAATGACAACTGGTTTTTGGAATGATACATTAGATTACTGTCGTGTTTAGTGACACTCCCAAGGTTAAGACAAATCTATTAACGTAAGAATCATTAAAATTGGCCAAGGCTTTTAGTTTCTAACCGCCACATGTGTAGGAACAAACATTCATATATACATAGACCCATAAACACACTACCCTCCTTTGCGTCGCACAAAACGGGTGAGGTTTTGAAATTTACGGCTTTTTTACCCTCGGTGTGGGTAAGAAACCCGTCAAGAAAGTACACGTTGCGAAACCCAGTCCCCTGAATCACGACAGAAACAAATGCAACATGTTAGAGATGAAAACCGAATTAGTAGACTTTTTTTCTTTGACATAGTAAACAAAAAATTCAGGCGGTGAAAATCACCTGCATTTGTTGCACGCAGGTAGCGTGCGACACCCAGCGTTCGCTGATCCCAAACTGACAAAATGGCAACTGGTTTTTGAAATGGTACTTTTGATTACTGTCATGTGTTTAGTGACATTCCCAAGGTTAAGACAAATCGATTGACGTAAGAATAACCAAAATTGGCCTTGGCGTTTAGTCTGTAGAACGCCACATAGGAACAGACATACATACATAGACTGATAAACACATTACCCTCCTCTGCGTCACGCACGCGCAGTCGGGTAAAAACAATTCAGAAACGTTGCTCAAAGATATTGGGCAGATAATGTGCCTAATTTCTTCAAATAACATTTTAAAAATACTTCTAAAACATCTTACATGAAACTTAAGTTTCTACTACTCTATATTCCAAAACTTCATAACCAAATGAAAAACTTTTACCGACTTTTTCAAAAAATACAGAATCATGTTACGTTATTATTAGCGGTAGTAGTAAAACAACGAAAATATACTATCATTTCCAGATATGAAAGTTAATTTATATGACATTGTAATTTTATTTATTCTTCAAAGCTAATTGAATTCATAATTATTATGAACTTGTAAAACGTGAATGATTTAACAAAATTTTAATATAATATCTTTTTTTTATCATGTAGGAAACCAAATTTTCTAAGGACAAAGTTAAAGTGTAATTTGTTGTTAATTAGCAATCGAAAGTTTGTCTAAGGTTTCCTGCAGCAACTTTTAGTCCACTTTGTAAGGATTTATAAATATTTATTAGAGCACTGAATAGGTTAGGATGTAACGGTTGGGAAGTTTATAGACATTAACTGCTACTTTCTTGGGGACGAAATTTTTATTATTTGGTATCATGTTAATTCAAAAGTGAAGAAAGGAAAGTTATGAGCGATAGTCACTCACTTAAAAGATAAATTCCCCGGGGGTTTTAGAGTCATATTTCCTTACTTAAATCTAATCTTTCATGATACTTTCAAATAAAATAGATAATGCGTTGAATATTTATCTTTTAAAGTACCAACAATTGTCATGAACATAAACGATGCTGGACCCACGAATTTTCTGATCCGGGGAAAAAACTTGAATCTGCTTTGAACTATCAATCGGGTTTCTTTCCTTCAGTCAAAAGTACTACCTTTATCACTGAAATTGATAGAATAAGCAAAAAAAAAATAACATGGAGCGAGAAAAAAACTTTCATTTCCCCAACGCTTGATTTTTAAAAGTCCGGTTTTGAAAATTAGGTACGGTCTTTGTGACGTCACAAGCGACGTACTTTGGCGCATCTCCACTGGCGCGATGAATGCCGACGCTAGCTGTCTACCGCATTTTCAGCTTATGATAATTCAGTAGCGAATTAAATATTGCGCTCTACGCTTGCTATCAACCATATCGTTGGCAGTACATGTGAGTAAAGAAGCGAATTAAATATTGCGCTCTTCGCTAATGGCATGAGTGAATGGCATTCCATCACTTGTGATAACATGTGCAGAAGCGTAAACAATGAAATGTGCCGTTTAAAATAGTTGTTAAAAAATACTAAACTTGTCAGTTTTTTTGAGCAATCACGATTGCTTATTGTTCTCACTTGACCGTTTTTGGCGTCCGTGCCTTTTTCAGCTTGGACCAGGCCTGCAGCACCACCGTCCACCGGCGGCGGCGCGGCTGGTCCTGAGCACTGTCCCCCGGAATCCACTTCTGCTGGGCGGTGGCGTCCATGTCCCACACACACAAACGCCTACACACACACACACACACGAACGCCTACACACACACACACACACGAACGCCTACACACACACACACGAACGCCTACACACACACACACACGAACGCCTACACACACACACACACACGAACGCCTACACACACACACACACACACGAACGCCTACACATACACACACACACGAACGCCTACACACACACACACACACACGAACGCCTACACACACACACACACACACACACGAACACCTACACGCACACGCACGTACACAACACTCACTCACACACATGCATACATACACTTACGCACCCACGCACCCACACACATGCGCCTACACAAACACACACGCTCGTGATTGCGAAAAACATAATTTGAATTCAAGATGCAAAAAATTCAAATTATTTTTTTTTCTTTGAGCAATCACGATTCCTTTTTGTTCTCATTTGACCGTTTTTGGTGTCCGTGCCTTTTCCAACTTGGACCAGAAGCCTTTGCAGCACCACCGTCCACCGTCCTCTGCTGGCGGCGCGGCGCGACTGCTCCGGTTTTGAGCTATCCGCTTCTCCTGGTCGGAGGCGTCCATGTCCTACACACACGCACGTTCACACACATACACACACACGACTTCACACACATACACTCACACACGCCTACGTGCATACACACAGGTCTACGCACACACACAACTATGCACAAGTAACCCCCCAGGAGGAGAGGCAGACTTGGGGTTGACCGGAGCCGTTTCTAGAAACAATAACTCCAATGAGTTGGGTCCTGTCTCAGTTCGTGATTGCGAAAAACATAATTTGAATTCAAAATTTCAGAATTCAAATTAATTTTCTTTTTTTTTTTTTTTTTTTAATGGCTAAATCCTATGTTTTTAAGCGTGCTCTTTCAGGAAAAAAAATACTTTGGAAATTAAGAAACAACCCCATTACAAGTGTTTAATTACTTAACAATTAGAAATTCGCAACAGATAATTTTCCTTATTAAATTATTGAGCAGCCATCTAAGAAATCGTTGTCAATCGCGTGAATAAAGGCTTTGAATTGTAACTGAAAATTTACTACGAAGAGTTATAATTTTTGCTCCTTTGATTGGTATCGATATTTCAAATGTGTGAGTAAGTTTTCATTACTAAAGTTGCGAAATAATACCAGTTTTCACGGTTTTTAATTGATATCTTCAGTAATTCGCATCTCCAGAGCTCGAATACACTACCTTGCTGTGATTTACAATACTACCGAAAAAGGTAAAACATTCCGTTCTACGTGTTTTCTTTGGGGCAAATTCCAAGCTTCAGATAGTTTATAGTGTAATGTAATTTTAGAACAATAGAAAAGAAAGCTTCCAACAAACACTATGATAAATTACTGTCATTCACTAATCTTCAAAGCAAGTTATAAGTTACAGCATTTGTTTGTTTTGCCTTTTTCATCCGCCATTAAACAGTGGCTGCAGCGCCCCCTATAGTTTATTGGCGTTGCGAATTAGTGTCCTACAAAAAGAAGAATTACCTAAGAACACTCTCGATCGAGTCACCTTTCGAAAAAAACAGAACAATCAAAATCGGTTCATCCGTTTAGTAGCTACAATGTCACAGACAGACACACAGATAAATACACAGATACACACGTCATACTTTTAACCTCCCTTTTTTTAGGGTAAAAATAAGTTAGAAACTACATTTAATATTTGAAAATCACAGACATTCTCACTCTATGAATGTAATATTCGCACTAACACTCATTAATTTTCTTGCACAGTGTTAAAATAACAGATTTTTTTAAAAAATACTAAGCACTTTTCATAATGCACTCAAAAGGACAAAATAACTTTTCTGGGTACGAAAGGACACTTTAAGAATTCCTGTAGTTTTCGAAAATTCAAAGAAAATGACACCACAAATGAAGAAAAGTGCGGCTCAAGTCTCTCGTTAAGAGAATTTCTTATCACTATCTAGCTTTCGATGATAACTTTGAGTGTTGAAGCATGCATATTTTTCTTATTGGGAAAGTTTGGTTATAAAATGACTACAACCGCACTTTTCTTCGTTTGAGGTGTCATTTTCTTGGAATTTTCGAAAGCTACAGGAATTCTTAAATTGTCCTTTCTGACCCAGAAAAGTTATTTTGTCCTTTTGAGTGTATTATGAAAAGTGCTTAGCATTTTTTTTTTTTTTTTTAAATCTGTTATTTTATCCCTTTTAGTGTAAATGTATTTCAGAAATAGAATAATTTTACCCTCACGAAACTTCCCCTTATTTTTCACATAAATTCTCGGTACTAAAAGGGAAAAAAACCTATACACGTGTCTAAAACTTTAAGCAGTTGGCACTAAAATTTTATCATTGTTCCTCTCAAGGATTTATGCTTGCTAATTTCATGCCTGCTTCAGAGAAGCCTTGATTCGAAATTTTCATTATGATTGCTTTAACTTTACTGTTGCAAGACAACAAAATTTGCAACAATGGGTTTTATATTTAAATATTTAATAGGGAAATTACATGAAATTTGCTGTTTTCCATCTTAATCGAAAAAATAATTTTATTTTAGAATTTTAATTTTTCAGCGCTAAGTTGTACCTTAAGATTAAGCAAATCATTTAGTGAAATCCCGAAGTCTCTAAATAGTCTAGTTACAGAGACTAGTGTTTGCCCAGTGATCGAAATTTGACCATATTCATAAATGAATATTTGAGAAAACTTGAATGAATTTAACTATTTCTAACATTTTTATTTCTACTCTTACTCATGTTTACTGCAATTCGGGGGAAAGCGTACATTTTTTATATGTTTATACAATACCAAACAGTTATAATTTGTTCCAATTTTACTTTTTTTCTGTTAATCTTAAAATAAATGGATGAAAGGGGATATTTCGGTAATAGGGTCGTTTCTGAAATTTGATTTTTTTTTTTTGAAAGAGCATGCTAAAAAACATGGGTTTTAGCCATTTTTTGAATAATTTGAAAACATATTAATATTTTCTAACAATTATCTTAAACGGTCCGCAGATTGAAATTCATTTTTTACGCTTCTGCACATTGCATCAAAAGCGATGAAATGCCATTCACTGATGCCATTAGCGCACATCGCAAATTATCATAACCTGGAAACGCGGTTAACAGCAAAGCATAAACATTTAGAGTGACAATGGAGCAGCGCACCGAAGTACATCACTTGTAATGTAATATCATAAAGACAGTGCCTTATTTCCAGAATCGGACATCTGAAAAAAAATTAATAAAAAATAACTGTTGTAAAAACGAAAGTTTTTTTCTGGCTCCACTTTTTTTTTTTTTCTTCTTCTTCTTCTATCAATTTCAGTGATTAAAAGTCATACTTTTGACTGAAGGAAACAACCCCATTGAGAAATTTGTGTGGTCGTCAAATTCTTGGCTTGAACAATTTTATTTTGGGTACCATGTTCCTTTGTGCTAACCCTATTCAAATAAACATTTTTCTACAGTACAGACAGTTGCCACGAGTAGAGTTCGTTCATTTGTTACTTGGAAATTTACATTTCTAATGACGAAGAAGCAACTTACTCAATAATAGTAGACGTTTTATAAGTAACTAGAGGACCCGAAAGACGTTGTTCTGTTCTAACTTTGTAAATTGAAAAGTTAAAAAATTTCAATAAACTATCAAGTGTTTGAATCGTTCTGTTGAAAAAAATAAGTAGAAAAATGTTTTAAGCTGCTATGGTGTAAGAATGCGTATATTTATTACAACTTTATTTACCTAATGCCCACTGAGCAGTTGTTTTATTGACTTTTTTTTCTCCCGTACTTGGTGGTTTGTTCCTTCAGCCATACTCAAAGGATAAAAAGCGTCCTCAGAAATTAAGTGTAAAAAACTAACTACCCATCAAGAACAAACGGCAAATCCCGCTGCAACATCCCCTATATGAAAATGAAAAAAAAAATCGAAAGGATATCGTTTAAAAAAAGATAAAGGTAAAAAACAGTTATCTGAATAAGCGAAAACACTCATCCCCCCCCTCCCGATGTAAAATAAACACATTCTTCAACTAAAATGACTAAACACTCTTTAAAAGCGAAAAACAATTCTTTGCAATTTGAAATATTTCGCCAAATAAACGAAAAATACAATAAATTACATTAACAATAGCTTTAAAATGTAAACAAATTATCACGCAACTCTATTATTTACAGCCAAAGTCGCCAAGCCACCACGTTACTGTAATCCAGCTGATCAGTGAGTGGAGCTAACTCCGACCGATTAGCGGTCCGATCTTTTGAGCGAAAACTTTTTTAACTTCATAGATTGCCTAATTTGTTCTTTCCACCAAAGATAAAGATCTTCCACTGCACAGATGTTTTGTATACAGAACTACCCTGTTGTAATTTATCTGGACGAAAATGAAATTTGTTCCGTCTTTAAATTCAGCAGAGAAACAAATGTTGCTCGGTGCGGTACTTTCTCATCATTTGGTTAATGAAACCTAAAGCACCGATCCGGTCACATGGTTCAACTAAGACGACAAAACACACGTTTTGCGTGAACCTTCCAGTACTTTACTTTAAAATATATCTCGGAAACCTAAAATCGTTGCTTTCAAGAAAGTGTGTGTGTATATATGTGTGTGTGAAGGGGCTTTACTCTCTCTCTCTCTCTCTACGGTGTATCTATTCTCAATTGACGTATCACAGTAGGAAATTTCATTACAAAAAGCAGAACTGGCTTTCTTGTTGTCCTTTGGCAACGGGTTAAATATTTATTTCAATTCTCGTTCAACAATAGGTTAAAATAAATATTATTCCTTTGGGATATATAACCATCCAATGTTTTAATTAATTAATTAATTAACAAAAATCTTTCCGATTCGATCCATCGCGCTTCGAAGCCATGCTTGCCACAACTTAATTATACACAAAAAATTTGATCAAAATCGGTCCAGCCGTTTAAAAGCCTTATAGTGACAAACGTAAGCACAGAAGATTTTTATATAATTCTAGCAAAAATACCCGGCGTTGCCTGAGTCAATAATAATTATTAGAAAAAATCGTTACTTGCTTTTGTTTTCTGTTTTAAGTGAAAGAATTTAAAACACATCTTTTTGACGTGATTAAAAAGCGAGTTTCTTCCTTACCCATAAAACTAAAATAGCAATAAGTATAAAGAACAAAGTAGTATTGATTTAGAAACGAAAGCACTATATTTAAGCATATACAAATTTAAAAAACATGAAATTAATCTTCTCATGTTTAAAAAGATTAATCTGTTGATACTTTTTTTTTAACATGGAGTCTAAAACCTTCTCTGTATGGCTAATGAAGTACGAAGTGATTAAAAAGAAGTAGCTGCGATCGTAATCCCCTTATACTTGCTTTAGTTATTTCGGGAAATTTCAATCATTGTGGCTGTTGGTGCGATTTTACCGAATTTGCGAAACTCGTTTCGTTGTACCTTGGATGATGCTCCCCCATTCTTTCCTTACTCTGTAAAACGATATGATATTGATTTTCGTTACAGAGATATCGTCGCCAGATGCTGAGATATTTTTGGTCACCATAAAATGGCGCTAAACAGTTTCATCCGAAAGGTTACCAAAATAAGTAATAAAATTTGGTGATTGTTTGAAATTGTGCAAAAAGGAAAATTAATGGAAGTGTTTGTGCTGTTTATGGATTTGCCTAATTTAGTTGCTGGATTATTTAACACAGTAAAAAAAGTTTTTTAAAGAGTCTTTGATTGGCGATATTTTGTTTACATGGTGAAAGCTGAGAAACATTATGACGTAGTCTTCGGCTTCAAAAACAGCAACGTTGGAAAAACTGCCAAATGCATCAGCTACGGAAATCTTTCTGCAAAAATGTTGGCGATCTGCTGGTTGTTTGGATAATGAGTAAGTGTTCAATCAGCATAAGTAATAATAAAAACCATTAATTACATTAAAGTTCCGTTTAAATGGAAAATCATCAGCCAAATCATGTATTATTTGCCAATCTTGTGCAAAAATCTTACTTCAAGATTTGACTTGAGAAAAGCCTTGAACAATCACGAAAAGCAAAGAAAGTCAAAAATACAACAATTGTCGCTATCGACAGGGAGTTGAGATGATACACTAAATACTGTATTGAGTTGAGGAAAGCCTTCGAACATGGATCTAAAAAGCTCATAACTCGTTTTTTATTCTACTTAGAAATTTCGAACAGGTGCCATCTTCAGCAGAAAAATCAGAGCTTTCGATGGACATATAATGTAAATATGTGCAAGTATTTTTTTCATCCCAATATTAGAGAATTTATACAAAAATTGTGTTTTATTGCCCCCCTAAGGGGGTTTTGCCTCCCCATAACGGGACGAAAACTACCATATGTGTTATTCTGATGCATAAGCTATATTATTGTAAAGTTTCATCAAAATCCGTTCTGTAGTTTTTGCGTGAAAGAGTAACAAACATCCATACATCCATACATCCATACAGACAAACTTTCGCATACATAATATTAGTAAGAATATATTGTTCATACAGAAGTTTTACGTATAAACTGAGTTTTGATGCTTCATTTCATACGGGAAGATTTCAAAAATTGGATAATTGGCGAATTTTATCTATTGGCATCAAATTTTTTGTTTCCAATGCCAGCGCGAAAAATGTTTTTCCTTTGCATACGTAAACTAAAAGTACGGAAATATCAATTTGAATAGGGTTAGCACGAAGCAACATGATATCCAAAATAAAATTATTCAAGCCAAGAATTTGACGACACACTAATTTCTCAATGAGATTGTTTCCTTCAGTCAAAAGTAAGTCTACTTTTGTCACTGAAATTGGTAGAATAAGCAAAAAAAAAAAAAAAGAAAGAAACATAATAATAATAATAACGTGAAGCCAGGAAAAACTTTTAATTTCCCCAACAGTTATGTTTTATTATTTTTTTAAATGTCCGGTTTTGGAAATAAGGTGTAGTCTTTATGACGTTACAAGTGATATACTTTGGTACGCTACTCCATTGCCGCCCTAAATATTTGCTGCCAACTTCATTTCCAGTTAGGATAATATGCGCTGCGCGCTAATGGCATCAGTGAATGGCATTTCAACGCTTTTGATGCCATATGCAGAAGGGTGAAAAATGAATTTCAATCTGAGCTCCGATTAAAATAGTTGTTAAAAAATATTTTTTTTTTCAAATTATTTAAAAAATTGTTAAAACCTCTGTTTTTAAGTCTGCTCTTTCAAAAATTTTTGTTTATAAAATTTCGGAAACGACCCCATTACCGAAATATCCCCTTTCTTCCATTTATTTTGGATTAACAGAAAAAAGCAAAATTGGAATTAATTATTACTGCTTGATATTGTGTGCACATATAAAATTGTATGTTTTCAGATATGCAGTTAACCATATGAGTAAGAGTCGAAATAAAAATGTTGGAAATAGTTAAATGCATACAAATTTTCTCAAATATTCCTTTATGAATATGGTCGAGTTTCGACCCCACTGGGCGAACACCAGTTTTAATATTATTAAGTAAGTTGCCTTGACCTCTGCCATTAGAAATAAAAAATTTCAAACAGTAAAGTGAACGAATCCTACTTGCTACATTAAAAATTGCCCATTCAAAGCACTGAACGTCGCAATAATAGTACAATTTTATTTAAAAATCGTGTTTGTGATTTGTTTATGGTTTTGGGGATGACTGACTAATGCACTTTTCAAAACTTTTGACCCCTCTCCCCTTTGTTGTCCCCCCCCCCCCGCTCTTATGAAAAAAGGCTTGATGTCCCTCTTGTCCTTTATTTCTTCTCCCTTGTCACGGGGGGGGGGGTGACTTCATTCGTAGTCAGCTCCTTGCAAATAGATATTTCTCTACTCTTTTTTTACGAATGCAAAATACATATACTTCTAGCCGTGGTATTGGTGCCAAAAATTTGACACCAATGGATAAAGTTCGCCAATTTCACAATTATGGAAGTCTTCCTAAATGAAATGATACCACGAAACTCCTTTAATACGTAAAACTTTTGTACAAACGATATTTTTTGTAAAAGTAGGCATGACCATTGCTGAACAGTCAAATAAACGAATTCTACTGACGGCGACTGTCCATGCAAAAGCACTGGAAGCCGTAATAACACGCCAATTTTATCAAACGTTTCACCTTGTGATCTGTTGGTGATAGCAAATGCAGGTATTATTGAGAGTTGTGTGTGTGTGTGTTTTTTTTTTTTTTTCTTTTTTTTTTTTTCAATTAGCTCTAGCCAAGCAAGGCAAAGAATCTTCTTTTGACATTCAAGGCATCTTCTTTTGATAATAATTCGTAATGTCATATATCCGAATTGTGTAGCATTATTTGTTATTCTTGTCAGGCCACAATTTTTATTTAGTTTTATCAAGAATTGATCAATATCGAATTCAACATCGTGGAAATAGCTGCTTAGAGCTACGAACTACGTAATTTGCATTAATTTTTGACGTTTAGTCATGCTTCTTGAATTCCCATTTCTTTCTACGTGGGCTAGAATACCCACAAGACTTTGAAAATCAATTTAAAAAAAACAAAGCGAAAAAATCGTGCATACGAACAAAATTTACAAGGCTTATGAGAATTTTATACGCTACGGCATGAGTTTGTTTTACCTTTTTCATCCGCCATTAGACAGTGGCTGCAGTGCCCCCTATAGTTTGTTGGAGTTGCAAATTTAAATAGTAAAATCACGAAAACATAATCAAAATGAAAATATTTTAAATGCCCGTAGTTACCCAAAAAGCCTCAATAATAAAAACAAATGTAAGTGTTTCATTTCTTTACGCTCAAGCGAGAAATGGCAACACCACAATATTTTCCAGCAATTTCTTCACGTTATGTAGCGTGAAAAAGCAAATAAAAATTAATTTTCACTAACTTTTAATTGCTTCTAGCTGATTTTCTAGTCATCTTAGCGGGTTTCCATTTTCGCGGGGTAAAACTGGGTAGAACGTGTTTCAAAGTATTTTTCGCGAGCTTTCCAACCATACCAAGCTCGAAGCATTAAAATTCTTTTTTTGTGTAGAAAAAGCGGTTTAAAAAATTAATTAAAACTCAATGTTTTACGCTTCCAACAATGAATTTCACCAATGGTAAAGAGATAAAACTAAATTTTTTGAGTTTCACTAACTAAAAAACGCTTTTAATTTTTTTTCTAGTGGATTTAAGTTATTGGACCTTGAGCGCCCTGACAATTTCTTCGTTAGGATTATTTTTTAAAGATTTTCCCAACCATATCAAATTCGAAAAAAATGGACCATCTCTTCGCGCAGAAAGGGCCATTTAGGACGAAAATGCATTTTTAATAAATATCTCCGTTAATTAGTGTTCGATTTCAAAAACTTTTATTGATGACATTAAAACTCGGCAATAGCTAACGAACAAAAAAATAATGAAGGAAGTCGGTTCACAAACAGAGGAGGAATCGGTACCGAAAGAAAATGCTTGCCTATTAATGTATAAAGATAAAGATATAATCAAAACCAGGCCTCAGATTTCTCTGTGACAATCAGACTTAGTATAATAAAAGTGCTTTAAAAGAGGGATTTTTCTTTTCATCATAGAACGGCTCGACTTTTGAAATGATTGCCTCGCTGAAATTTTATTTTGCGTGAAAGAGTAAATAAAACATCTTAAATTTGTTTCGTTCGGAACATTTTCTGCAGTTAAACTTGCTAATTAAAACTCGAAAAAATGAAAGAGTTTTTAAATTAAATTGTAGTCAGAAACTTAAGCTTTTAAGTACATTCTTTGAGCTTGGATTTCATTCTTTATTTTAAGCAGACATACATTGGAATTCAAAGTGAATTTAATTTTGGAAACTGCATCTAATAAATGTTACATTTATTGTATTAATTGATTTGAAAATGCTTCATAAAAATAATGCAGTTAAATTATTTACTTTTAAACTTGTTGTTGGCATGATTTTTTTTTTTTTTTTTTTTTTTTTTTTTTTTTTTTTTTTGAGAAAGAGGCTTTTGCCGCAGGTTTTGAGAAAAAAATGCTGAGTTATTTCCCCCCTAATTTCTTTTTAATCCCCGACACACAAAGGAAGGGGGTTATAAGTTTGACGTGTTTGTGTATCAGTGTATCTGTGTTTCCCTGCATCTGTGTATCCATCTGTGGCACTTTAGCGCTTAAACGGATGGACCGTTTTTGAAAGAAAAAAAAATTGTTCGAAAGGAGGGTTGATCGAGAGTGTTCTTAGCTAGGTTGCATCTTTGGATGACATTAATTAACGAGAATATTAATTAAAAACCTCTAAAGGGTTTTTCACGATTTTTTCAGCGAAAACATAGTTAAAAATTTTAAAACTTAATACCAAAATAAAGAGATTTTTTTCCGCGTCTGATAGAAAGTGTTTGGAACTTCCATATTTCATAGAATTCGAATTATAAGGGTTTTTTTAAAGCAGATTTTAATAACTGCTAAGTTTTTTTTCTCGCGAATGATAACCGAATTCATTGTTGGCCGACAAGGAAATTAAAAGCAATGATTTAAAGTTTTTATTTGTTGCTGGTTTCTATTTAATAGCAAGTGAAATACTTGACATTGATGTTTAATAATATAAGGCTTTTAAAAGGATTTCCAATTTTTCCGTCTTGATTCTACAGTTGCGACTCAGTCTGGGGCTTTTAATTTTTTTAATTTTACCGTTGCTTGCTGCTGTTGAATGCTGAGTTCCCCCCCCCCCCCCCTAATTTATTTTAAATGTTTCATATTTTTATGATTATAATTTAAATACTTTGGTTCCTGAGTTCCTGAGTTCTCGGACGGAAAACTTTTATGTGGAATACGACTATAAGAATAATGGCACTTATTTTTTAAATATAATGAAAATCGTTCAGGTTGATTTCACGAAAGAAAATAAATATTGCTTGTTGCGATAATAACAAGTTGGCTGAACTTGCTTGCCCTTGACATTGAAGAAGAATGTCATCTAAGTTAGTCGACCATTCATGTCCAAACTTTTTAAAAACATTTATCTTCTTGCATTTTCATGTCCACTAGTTTAATGTGAAAAAAAAATCAATTTAAACGGGTCATTTTCACTAAACTGATAAATTCTTATCCTTGCTCCAAAAATAACAAATTAACTTGTATAGAAATACAACTGACGCTAGAATTCTTGAACAACATGTTTTTATGATTGTAAAATAGGCTAAATTAACCTCTCCATTGTTATTATATATTTCAATAACTTTTTTACATGGTAATGTCATTCCCCTGTGTGTCCATACCTCCACCTTAGAGCAAACTTAGCTCTAAAGATTCAGGAAGCCATGCATATTTGTCAAGAAATTGTTGATTAACCTATTAACAACTGTTATGTAATGTTGTAAAATAGAAAAATAAAGACTTCTCAAGGTTTGCACTATTTTGAAAAAAATAGTAAAAAATGTCCTTTGATTTTTTTCCCCTGTAATAGATGTCGCAACCATGACTTACCCAATCTGCAAATGTTTTTAGTTGGAAGTTTATTTACAGAAATGAAAAGCCTTAAATCTGCCGGTCTTGTCTAGGGATCAGCGATGTCTGACTGCAATGGGGAAGTTCTCGGGTTCGAATCTTAGCTCAGGCATAAATGTATTTCGCTTTCCTGTCATTGTCTTCTTATGTGTGAAAGTGTTGTTGTGCTGCGAATGGTTGCCTACCCCATTAATGGTTTCTTATAGCATGTGTGTACTATAGAAGTCGGATTTCCCACCTTATTACGGTACAGTTGGAAAAGTCAAGCAGCTCACCCGAAATTGGTTGCTTAGCTGGCACAAAACAAAAGCTTTAAAAGCCAAGACAACAATTAAGGTTTATTTTAAATCTTCTTTTTAGATATACAGCAGAACCTCATTTATCCGGCCCTTGTTGTTGCGGATCTCTGATTAATCCAGATCTAATTTAGCCTTTCGTTTTTTATTTTTCAATTTTATGTTGCAATGGATAATATTTAAATTGTGATAGCAAGGAGGTACGCTCAGAATAAATACGCTAAATATTCACTTTTTACTTCTAGTAATGTTGTGTCATTTGCTTGGCCATGACTTTTTCAAACGCCACACCTTGAAGCAGAGGAAAGTGGGCAAAGTTATTGAATAAGAAGTAATGAGAAAAAGTGTTTTAAATCTTTTAATCTTATAAAAGGTTCTACTTCATTTGGTCACAAAATATGGTTTAAACTGCATATTTAAAGATTTGTTTCACTCATAACCCATAATACTCGGATTTTCCAGATTTTCGATTATCTGGATTGCTTTCTGACTCAGTTAGTCTGGGTGAAGGAGGCTTTGCTGTATTTGGAAATGTATGTCTGTGAAAAAGAATTATATTCCTTATCGTACAGTACAACTTGCTCTAGAGGTGATTTTCGAACATTGTCCATTTTTCACGAGAAAGCACTTCGCACACAGAGTTCCATTTTACGTCGGGGTGGTCGATAAGCAATCCACGCGCTTCTAAAGGAGACAACCAGACATCTTTAACTTTGGCGTGCATTTTAATGTGCAAAAAAAGTCTTAGTGTCCTTTACATCACTTGCCTGTTGTCATTTTAGTTATTCATACATTTTAAAAACTCTATTTTTAAAACAAAATGCTATGATCCGAATGTACCTTCTGCCGAAAACAGCGAAACAGAATCATCGGGTACTACTTGACGAGGGAGGAGACAAGTGCCTTCTCGTGGAAAACAGACAATACCATGGTATGAAAGGTTTATTTTTTTTCCTTCTTGCTCAAGTAAATTTTGCTCTTTTAATGTTAATCAAAGTTTTTCAGAGCAGAGCGTATAATTTTGTGTGGTCGTATAATTTTATGCGAAAGCAAGTGTTTTTAGTTTTTACTAAGCGTTCATAATTTGTCTTTTTATTATTTAAAACACTCCATCATATGTGACGTTTTGTCATTACTTTTTCCAATAGTGGCTCAAGGGAAGTGGGAATCTTTAAAATGTTTTTCTCTCATTGCATCAATGTCAAACTTCGCTGTCTGAAAACATATACGAATGCCTTAAAAATATTACATTCTATTATAAACTTCATTATTATTTTAAGTTTTCATGTCCGCTATTTCCGCTTATCATATACACAGCAAATATCATACTTCACCTAAGGGTGTAGTATAAACTGGTGTTGAATTCAATTTTATTTACTGACAACCTTAAATTCTTCCAAACCATCAGTCCAACTTACTTAACCTTAATTACACTTGATGTCCAAACAGACATTAAGAATCCCGATGCTGGAAGATACAACATTATGGTCTTGTTGTATGATAAGAAAAGAGTTCTAAATATACTTCTATGATCTTTAATTTGTTAACAAATGATTTTACTAGCAAGTAAATAGTCTTCCAGACATGAAGAGAAGGTTCTGTAGAGTTAGTGTCAAAAACAGATAGGGGTAGAAATTTGCAGTGTGATCTTTTACTAAGATTTATGTTTGATATTTCTACTGATTAAAAGAAATGTGTTACTGTTTTGAGAAATAGGACTAAAAAAGTGAATTTTATTCGTTTGCAGGATAGAAAAATTGATTGAACAAAATTTTTCAAGAAATAAAACAAACTACCGTTGCGTACAAATTATTAGGGCACATTACCTAGCAAATTTCATCAAAATCAAAAATGATGCGGCACAGAAGTTTTTTTTAATTTGTTGATTTTCATATGGAACTATTCTTTCATTGAATAAGTGTATTTTACACGGATTAAATAAATATGGCTACTATAAAATTCAAAGAAAGTAGGCAATTAATAAAAATATATTTTTGATGTTTACCACAGCCTCAAAAATATTTGAGCACCTTTCATCCAGCGTTCCGTTACAAGAAAGAAAGATATCTTGTAAAATGATGGACAAGCCGAAGATAAAACTGGAAGTTATTTCTGAATTTTGTACGCGTAGATATAAACTGAATTATGGGAATTGAAAATTCCCTAAAGTGTTAGCGTTCCTTCAAAAGATTAACAAGATTAAGCTCGTTATATGTTTTCCTTCGTTTCAGCACGTAAATGTTGAACAAAAAGTTAAAATAAAAGGATGAAGAAAAGTTTTTGATGAAGGAAAAGTTGTGAAAAAAAGATTTTTTTTTTAGACTTTTAAAACTATTTTTCTTTTATGCTACTACATCTCATCTAACGTTTGGCTGCTTCCGGATCCTCTGAATTAGTTTATTCTGTTTTTATTTGCTCAATTTCGAAAAAAGGTCCGACCCCCAGTAACAGTCACCGACAACTCTGATGATACCCAGTAACAGATAGGATGAGGTTAAGATGGATAATGGACAGTGTACCCCTTTCCTCTTCAAACTGTGCAAAAGTTCTTTATTTTTAGATCTAAAACCTGATTGAATTCAAATGAACATGAAACACCGGCAGACCTCATGGTAGCTGCTCATAACCTTCCACTACTGTCTTGTAAATTCCAACTGGATCATAAAATTCACTCTTTTAACACTAGATGGTTCCACTGTATTCATGAGTCGCAGCAACATTACTCTTACCACCTAAATTCTTATTATTTAAATCCAAATTTATGACTGTCTGTTACTGGACCCTTGTCTGCTACTGGTGCAGTGACTCTATAAATTGAAATGAAATTTTGAAGCCTTCCAGAACAATTATTTAAGAAATACTTTTTGGCTCAGTAGGGTGATTCCACGGTCACGTGTGAGAAAATTTGGGCAAAATTATCCTGGTGATTTCATGTCATATACACAATAATACGGGCTAAAGGTTAAAAATGTGTTGATCCGGTAAAAATACTGTCTGCCAAGGTTGATATGGAATTGGCAAATGTCCAGTTAAGACAAATCGATCAGAATTAGGTAGAAAAAATTAAAAATTTCATGCACGTGCTTCGTCAATTTCAATGCGACGCTGCTTAATTTAGAGGCTAACATATGTCAGAAAAAGATGGTATCCCTGAAAACTAATAGATGCATCCATTTCCGCCTGTAAACCTAAGGTTTGTCTTTCCATCTCATAGGTGGCCAAACCATAGATGTAGTATTAACTAGATACACAACTAGAAACTGGTTCCATGGGCGACGAGCTCCTCTTGTATAGACGGGCAAATGTCCGAAAAGTGCATGCGCGTAACAACTTTTGCCGCAGGCGGATGGGATGCAAACAGCGTTGCATCTGCGTTGACTACGCTTTCACTCGTCTGTTACAAGTTTCGCTAGTTTAATGGCGGTCATTGGCTTTTGTTACGGAGTTGTGCATCTAGCTATACAACATCTATGGAGCAGACTGTACTTGACGGGTGTGATTTGTTAAGCAAAAATTTTCTTATCTTTTTTTTTAAAATAAAGTTTACTTGTCACGTGTGAGACACACTTTTGGCTTTCAGCTTTAGAGTTCTTCTTTCTAGCAGTCTATCATCCGAATCTGTTGTTGCAAGTTTATTTAATACATACTTTGCTTTCCCACTAATTAATTTTTAGTGTTAGTTTCAGAAAGAAACAAATGCTGATCTATTCCACAGAAAAGCAGACATTGTAGCCCACACATGACACTTCTATATTTCGACTCGAAAGTAATATTTAAAAAAGGAAACAAAGAAAGAATGTATGCCTAAGAAATCACATATACAGGTACGCATGTGATTTCTGAGCAAAAAAAAAGAATGTTGCATATGACGCGATTTCGATTTAAATATAGATCCGTCACAAGTGGGGCCAAATGTCTCATCTTTCATGGAATGACTCAGCACCGGACACATCTTCTGAGACATGTCCGTCATTGAACCAAAACAAATATCCGAATAAATGTTTATGGAAATATTCAAAATTTAACTGAATTAAGTCAAAGAAAAACCCATGTTTCTAATAAAGTTAATGCAATGAAACAAGAATCTTAACTTATTTGGAGTCTTTGTATTGTTTTATGTGCATCAATATTTGTTTCGGGAGGGGGGGGAAGATTCTTCTGTTTCCGGGACATTGCCCGTGTGTAATTTTGCAGTGAAAAAAAGCAATTTATTTTTATTTTTATTTATTTTTTTTAATTATTTTATTTATTTATTTATTTATTTGTTTATTTGTAATCCGAAATTTCTTGAGCTCTTTGATGTTTTAACCCGTCTGGTGAAATATTTTGAGTTAAAGCTCTAGATTAGCTGCCGCCAGTAACCAACAAGCGACTATTTCTTTGAAAATGGCTATCAAAAAATCAAGCCTTAGTGGCCAAAAGTGAGAATTATGTGTTTCTTTATTTGTTAAGAATCATATGGTATTTCGTACTACAACAACAAACTTCCAGTCTTGAAAGATTCAGTGCATTAATCAACACTGCCTTTCCAATGTAATTCAGAGTAAATTCCCTTGAGGATATTTATTTTTTGACTGAATATGTTTTTAAGAAAAATGGTTACCAAAAGTTTAAAGTGGCTACTATTTTTTGTGACTCTAGTAGCCTTGGTTAATATTCAGAATTCCTAGTCTGGAGCTTTGTGTGACATACCTATTGCGGAACAGTGTCATCTTTTTAGATATTTTTGTTCGCATTCGAGGATTTTACAAAAATAAATTCCTTTTCGCTGAAATTTATCGTTTCACTTTAATACAACAAAATTTGCAAAATCATACTTCGTACAGGTTTATGTGCACTTTTAAAACAGGTTTCTTAGAATTGAGACAAATCCGCTTATTTTTGAAAACATCACTTACTCAAAATGGCTCCGAGACAATTTAAGTTAGAATTGAAAAGTAAGAGTTCTTACTTTTGAAACATGCTCTCTTCTCAAAAAAGATTCACCATGTTCTCATTTTTGAAATCAGAAATGATGTGAATGCTAATACTTTCCTGATTTCCTGAATTCATATGCTGAAAGGAGAAACTCTACTCCCGCTTTCCTTTCTGCGCATGCGTTATTTTTGAGATGGTCTGCTTACTTGAATTTAAATTTGACATTTTGTTATTCCTAAATTCCTAAGTCAAAACTGCTTGGAAAAAATGAGAAGATAAATGTTTTAATTTCTAAGCAGATGGTTTTTAACAGTGTATTACGATATATTAAGAGTTTAAGTTTTAAAAATTAAAAAAAAAGCTTATTTTTAGTTGAAATAAGAAAAAAAAACGCATGCTTAAGAAAACCAAAATAATGATAGGATAAGGTACCGTGATCCCTTGACGTGATTGATGATACTTCGTTTAAAAATGGTGGTATGTATTCTTAGTTTAAAAATAAATGATAATCATTTTAAGAAATAATACGCTTTAATGAATGCAAAGTCTAAGTATATGAAAAATATATGTATTTTTTTGTGCCTGCAATATTTACAAAAAGCCAATTTAAACTTTTACGCATAAACTTTACTGGGCCATTCCAGCGTTACATGTGTGACTTTTTGACACCATTTCTTTGCAAAAAACCATAAAAACCAATGTGATATTTTTTAAATATATCTTAATAGTTTCTGTTGGAATTATAGAACATATGTAAGGGTTTTTAGGTAGCAGTGTTTTTTTTTCCTAGGATAGTTCCTAATTTTTTTATAGAACTCGAAATGCAGCGTTAGTGTGTGACTCGGAAAATCTGAAAATAAGCTGTACCTCACATTTTTTTGTAGTTTTCTGTGAAGTTTTGAAAGGTAAATGAACAGTATTGTTTGTGCATGTGTCTAAGTATACCAAGTAAGTATTCCATAAATATTTTTTTCTAAAGTTCATACAATAGCAATAAAAAATATTTTATTAGCGTTACGTGTGAGACCGCGTGCAGCAGTTGAGGGAGATTTCCTGTTAAAAATCCAGTTTAAGTCGGATCTTTGCCAAATTGTGCACAGAGGTTCTTTGGTGCTCAGGAAATCACATGGAGGTTTTTATCCCCCGGGGGGGCTGTAACTCCCCCCACTGGGATATTCCTAATTAAAAATTTAGTTTACGTTGGATCTTTGCCAAATTTGGCCCAGAGGTCCTTTGATGCTCGAGAATCAAAATGGCATAGGGGTATTTTGGCCCTCCTATGGGGGGTAGACCTTCGTATCGGCAGGCGGTTGTGCTGACGGCTATCCAAGTCGGGATATACCGAGCGAGGGGAAATACGGTGTTATCTGCTTCGGACTGTAAGTCACGTGGTGTGTCAATTGGCGCTGCAATCGTTTATTTATTTATTGGGGGGGGGGACAGTTCAATGTATTTTTTTGTGCACTGTGAACATTCAATTTTACAGTAAAATTTACCATAAAAGTTTCCTGTATTTTTAACAGTAATTTTTGTCATGGATCAAAAGTTCAAATGTGTTACTTTTATGTACTGAGCACTTTCAAAAGTTATTTCCAATTTTCTGAATATCACTAAAATTAAATTATTTTATGAGCAATAATTAGCTTTAAGAGCTAGTGCATGAAAAGTCAAAGCATATTTCTTATTTACGAAAGACATATTTCAAAACATATAAAGCATTTTGGTTTATACCTTTCTTCACCTTAAGGCTCCTGTAAGCATCTTCGTATTTCAAATAATTGTAATCATTGCAGTAGTTATGTCAAAATGAGTCAGAAAGGAAAAGTAAATGCTACGATCTTTTGATTACTTGACAACATATACTTCCATTAGCCAAATAAGCGCTCGACACATTTTTAGAGACATTGTTTTGGCTCGCTTTGCAGAGTTAATTAGTGAATACAAGAATGACTTATTTGCGTCAGGAAACAAAATGACATTTAATTCCTTTGAAGTAATGAGCTAATATTGTCAATGCAGCAAAGTCAAAAAGGACGTTTTCAAATCCGATTAAGCTAATGAGGGCGCACTGCTTCAATCAGAGATGAAACTTTACGCCAACTTTAATTAAAATTAGTATTGATATCTAATGAACTTTGCAGCTAATCATTCGACTTGATTGGTATTTTCATGTAAATCATTGAATTGTAGAGGACGAAGGGGAACAGACAGGGACATTTTCACAAAGCACTTTCAACCTTAAAAGTTTTTTTTTTCAGGTGCTTTCAAGTTTTTATTTGTGTTTATTTTTGTTTATATATTTATTTATATTATGCTAATGATCATCTCACATACATTTAATCCGAATTCTGATATCACTTTGAGGTATGAAAAATAATAAATGAAATCTACTTTTCTTAAATTTCGTGTGCGTCTGTTTGCCTGTCTGTTTAGTAATCCTATCCACCTGACCGGTATAGCTTGACCGTGAAAAGAAGGCGGATGACCTTGAAGCAACAGCCTTATTTGTATCATTTGTGATTGGTTTTTTTGGTATTATTTTGGAATAGATATGATTAGCAAGACCGTGCTTCTTACTATTCGGTACTTTCTGGCAGATTCTACTTATTACGAATGATATAAATGATGTTTCGATTCAAGGTCATCCGCCATCAATTCGTGGTCTGGGTTGAGGTCATTCAGAGGAGTCCTCCGGAGAGAGGGTCCCCTGAAATGTCCAGAGGAGAATCTTTTGGACCAGTGGTCACACTCTATGAACGCCAGTCACTTAATGATCCAATTAGAAACTGTTAGCGATCCAGTAAATTACTTTGAGGCTTCTTACATTACCTTCAATAAAATTAGTCAGAATTCTTTTCTAATCGTTTCACTGATTTAGCTTACAGGTCAAGGAAAACACAGTTGTCAAAGTTTAAGAAGAATGAAATTTTTTTGCTTTAAGGTAGTTGTATTTCAATGTGACTTTGTAAAATAAATCCTCGTACGTATAATAGTGAATGATCGAGTAAGCTCCTAACGTCATCAGCAATGAAATTCGCGCCACGGCATGATAATTGAATAATATTTTTTGGTAATGTTTGACATGCAGGAACATGCTTTATTTTGACAAGGCTGAACTGGATCTGGTCACTTTCCTGTTTTACAACTAAGACTTGTCGATTTAGGAGAGTGAAGAAACGAAGAGTGGTTAGCTATTAACGCTATCTACTGGAGTTTAGGGTTAATCCACTGGAGTTAGGGTTAAAATTGCAACCATCAATATATCACCAAACAGGCAATTACTTCGTTAAAATATAAAAGAGTAGCATCAATTTTCACCCGTCATACCTTGATTGGCGACTTTCGAGTTTTTAAATATTTTCTTTTCTTTAAAACCTATGAGAAGTATTTACAGATGCGGAAATAGATTTGCTAAAAATTTACCTAGAGGCAATTCTTAAATCCTTTTGAAGTTCAAAGTTCATGTTTCTGTGATCAGTTTTATAATAATGCCTGATGAAATGGAAGACAATGTTGGACGAGCAGTATTTCATTTTTCCAGAAATTAAAAATATGGATCTGGACTTAACTTCAAGAACTCGTTAACATGGACAGACAAATTAGGCTTTAAGAAGACAACTTGAAATCACTTATGTCCTCGATGTCAAATATTTTACATCCAGAAAAGTGACGATTCAGGATTTTATTATAAAATTAAGTAAAATGCTGCTCTATATTTATATTCATGTACAATGCGAAAGGTAGATTGAAAAATATATTTACGCATAATTTTCTTATATGAATCTGGATATACCTACGATTCACAAAGCATGAATCATAGATGTAATATTAACTAGATACACTACGAGAAACCAAATCCGTGGGCAACCGAGACCAAATATTAGACTGGCAAGTGTCAGAAAAGTGCATGCGCGTGGCTTAGCACATGCGTGCAAACAACTTTCGACGTTAGCCTGATAAGATGCAAACAGCGTTGCATCCTCGTAGGCTAATCCCGATAGCTTCCATTGCTTTTATACAAACCCAAAGTGTCCTTTAAGGTGATCTGGGACATAAAAATCGTGAAAAGATTTTGCAAATTGTTTTTATCATTTAAAAAATTTCTCCGTTTTTTTCTGCTTAAGGTGAGGGTGGACGTTGAAAATCACCAAAAAATGATTTTTATTCATTTTTTTTTTTAATTTTATAATATTGCTAGATCCCTTCCCTACACAAAGCCAAAAGAATTTTCCAATAAAATCAACATTTTAAAAAGTTATACATAAATTAATTATCATTAGAACCAAATATGGCTGCCATTTCGTGGTTCAAAATGGCCGCCGGAGACATTTAAATGCCCTTTAAACTGTTTGTTTACATATTACTACTTGTTTTTTCATCACTTTATATGATAAGCCACACTAAATAATATTATTCCAAGAAGATGCACTTCTACAGTTGCTTTAACTGTAACCGTATCTCTGACACAATCGACATTTGTTTACATTTAGCGACTGCGAGTTATAATTATTTTTCTCCCTTCTCATCAATTTGCTCAAAGCTATTGATTCATAATTTCCTTTCCTTTGGTGTTCTCCTTGTCTTTCCTCTGGTTGGGGTTCAGCTTTGTTCCTTGTTTGCCTCTTTCTTGCCCTCTGCTCTCTGCCTCTCGTTTTTTAATTTTTGTCTTTTTTTCTAAATATTGAACATTGTCCTTCCTTTTGTTTCAAGTAGAAACATGGAAATTTTGGAGTAATAGAGGTGAAGCCACTGTGTTAGAGTGAAGCATATACCTCAAAATAGAGAAGAAGAAGAAGAAGAAGAATTATTTTTCGAATCAACTTTTGTTGTTATTTCTTGTTGGTATCCGTTTTTTTGTTGTGATTTGTTGATTTTATTGTTATTATCTGTTACGTTGTTCTATATTAGTGATTGTTTTTGCATAGTTTAAATTTTTATTCAACATTTACGGTGAAATGGACTTGATTAGTTCACGCTACCGGAAACCTAAAGGTCGCCCTTCTAAGCGGCGAGCTGCTTGTGCTGCAAATGCTGCAAAACGTAAAAATGCAAGCACAAATCAAAATAACATTTTGTCGTCACCTGTGGATCAACCTAATTCTTCTAAATGTGCTGATATAAAGTCGCCTAGCAGCAGTATGCCCGAGAACATTACTATGATGTCGAAAGAAATGTGGAGCTCACTGTTGTGTGAATTGCCCTGCACTGAATGTGGGAGTAAATCATTAGATGTTTGTGCTAGCAACAAGTTTGGGTATGCATGTAAGATGGCAATTTTTTGCAAGGACTGTAACCATTGCTACTCTTCGGCCTTCAACACTCCACGAGAAAGTACATCAAAGAAGTTTCAACTGAACAAAAAACTCGTGGAATCATTTTTGGCAATTGGCAGAGGCTATGCTGCTTTGCAAACTTTTTCGATGGTCTTGGGAATACCAAATATGGATAAAAAGACCTTTGCTGCTTACGTAGAAACCCTTTCAAGTGAATCAAGTGAGACAAAAAAGAAGATTTTAAATGCCTCGAGGGATTACATTCGTAAAATAAATCTTGAGAATGGAGCAGTTGAAAATGATGGAGTCCTCGATATTTCAGTCTCATATGACGGTACGTGGCAAAAGCGAGGCCATACGTCGTTAAACGGGATTGGCATCGTTATCGACATGTTGACCGGTTTAGTCATAGACTACGAAGTTCTCAGCAAGTACTGCCCGGAATGCGTTTCTGCAGAAAGAGATTTGGGGAAGGAAAGCTGCGAATTCTATGTGTGGTTTGAGGGTCACAAAGGGACCGGCTGCCAGAAAAATTTCTTTGGCACCTCAAACAGCATGGAAATGCATGCTGCTGAGACCTTGTTTAGAAGAGCAACGGAACTCAACTTCAGATACGTTTCTCTTCTATCTGATGGTGATGCAAAAACTTTCACCCATTTGACTGAGCAAAACATCTACGATGATTTTGTGATAACGAAAGAGGAATGCATTAATCACGTGGCCAAGAGGCTACGAACTGGCCTGGAAAATAAAGTTAAAGAGTGGCGGGTGAAAGGCGTGACACTTGGAGGCAAGAAGTCTGGGAATTTAACTCAAGCCACAATTCAACGCCTCCAAAGTTACTACCGCAAAGCCATAAAAGACAATGCGCCGAACATTATGAAAACTGCCATTTTAGCATCGTTGTATCACTGTGTCTCGACCGACAGCAAGCCTCAACACAGTAAGTGTCCGCAAGGAAAATCATCTTGGTGCTTCTATCAGAGAGCTTTGTCAAATCGCATGAAACCTCAAAGTCATAAGCATATGAAGACAAAGCTCTCTGAGGATGTTCTTGTAAAGATCCTGCCCGTTTATCAATGGTTAATAAATGATGAACTACTGTTACGTTGTACAGCTGCTAAAACGCAAAACCGCAATGAAAGCCTCCACAGCTGTATTTGGCAAAAGTGCCCAAAAGAAATATTCGTCACCAAAAAGAGGCTTGAATTGGCAGTTTTAGCTGCAGTGAGTGAATTTAATTTAGGGTGCACGGAAACTTTAACTCTAACATCTGACTGTAATTTGGCAGATGCATCTCTGGTTATTGCTCATCAAAAGGACAAAAGGCGTGAAACACAAAAAAAACTGCGTTCAACTGCAGAAAGTAAACAGAAGCGTAATTTTAAAAAATATGCCAAAGTTTGTGCCAACAACCAGTTGAAAAAAAAAGAAGGTGTCACTTATTCAGCTGGTGCGTTTTAATTTGTGCTAAAAAATAAGAAACCAAAAAAGTTGCACCCATGCCTTAAATTACATTGGTTATGACCCTTACATGCGAAATGTAAACATCTTGTATAATAATATAGTAAAAGCTCTCAAACCTGAATTTAATTTCGCTTTGTCCATCTACTCCCTCAAATATTTTGTTCTACTCTAACGACAATTTCTGTCCCAAGTACTTACATTATTTCAAGTGTGTAAGATGAAGTGCTTCATTTAAGTTTCATTGTGAATAGCTGTATAATTGAAATCATTTACATCTGGTATAAGTTTTAATTGCCTGACATATGCTTTGTAAGCTGCAATACTTGATTTGATTATGAATAAAACTACTTTTGTGTACAACGGGCCTGTTTATACTAGAACATTTGTGTAAACTGTAAATAAATATCACATACATGCCTAACTTAAATTTGAATTCTAATACAAAAGTCATTGAAAACAAAAACTCGTACATTTTATTGTTACTTTTAAAATATAATGCATGAATATATGCAATTATAATAGTATTTTTCTACCATTTGGGTCTCCGATGAATACGCTGTGCAATGTTTTTTAGGATGAAACAACAATTTTTCTCTTTTTAATAAAAAATATATTTTTATGGAACCACATTTACTCAAGGTAAGTAATGTGTGCAAATATTTGGAATCTTTAACTTGAATTTATATTATACATGCACTGTAAAGTAATAAATTGTCGTTTTCTCACAATGTAGATTTTACACGACGCTTGATTTTCTAAATGTTCCCTGCGCAAAGTTATTTATTCAATATTCTTGCAATTTGGCTCAAATGAGATCAATAATGTTAGAAACAAATCTTGCTTATATTAAAGGTTCTATATGTATTATATTATGAGTTCTCAGAGCCATTTACAAGGGTCTCCGATGAAAAAACAACAAAAGCTTTTTTTCTTTTCGAAACCTATACTGCTAAATTTCATTGGTTGAAAATACAATTTTTTTTTAAAAAATGTAAAATGCATTTTTATGGAACCACATTTTCTCAAGGTAAGTAATGTGTCAAGATATTTGCAGTTTTGACTTGAATTTGTATTACCCATGCACCATAAAGTAATAAATTGTCGTTTTCTCACAAAATAGATTTCGCACAACGCGCAATTTTCAAAATGTTCCATGCGCAAAACTTTTTTTTCAATATTTTTGCAATTTGGCTCTAATGAGATCAAAAATGTAAGGAACAAATCTTGCTTACATTAAAGGCTCTATCTGCATTATATTATGAGTTCTCAGGGTCATTTACTACGAAAAGTCAATATTTTCCGTAAAAAATCAAGTAAAATTTGATGTAAAATTTTTTATGAACAAACTATTGTTAAAAATTTATGTTGAAGAAGCAACTTTTGTTTTATTAGATGTAAACTATGGTTTAAAAAAAGAAAAATGAAATTTAATTAAATTTTGCGACGCAGGGAGCAAATTTTAGATTTGGTTTAAAAAAGTTTAAAATTTAATAAATATTTAAAATTTTTGATATTTTTGAAAAAAAAAAAGTGAGATGTCTTTATTCATTTAGAAATACATCAGGGTACAAAATTTTAAGTATGTCACTTAAAAAATAATTTTTTTCATTTTCAACATCCACCCTCCCCTTAAAAGGAGGTTTGAGAATTGTTTCTATATTATTTAGAACGAAAGACATAATTAATTTTGTTGCATGCAGTTAACTAATATTATATTTAACTTTAAAACTTCAAACGCGTTTTTCTCCTTGATGCAATTTTTCCTGATTTTTTGCAATCAACTCTTATAAGTCATGAACTGATAAGGAAAAAGTAATGAAATTCGGAGCACATCTTTTTCAAACAGTTTACTTTAATTTTTATTCGGCAAATTGTTTCGGCAAAATGTTTTCTGAAAGAAATAAGATTTTTTTTAAGTATCTTTGAATTTTATCGAAATTTGTCTTCAAATATTTTTTATTTTTTATTGAACTAATATTTTAAATCGGCGAATCAAAATTAAAACTTAGATATTTGTGCTTTTTTTTTTTTTTTTTGAAAAAATTTGAAAGTTGACCTAGAATATTTTTAGTTTTAGCGATTTTAAGCAACTCCTCTTTAAAAAAAAAAAAAATTGATAAGAAAATGTTAATATTTATGCTATGATTTTGCTTATTAAATAGATGGTGAATCAGTGCATAAAATTTCAAAACTCTAGACTGTTTAATATTTTTTTTTTTCAAAATGTGTCCCGGACCCCTTTAAAAAGAAAAAGAAAACCATCAAAACCAAAGGTTCCAAAAATGTATAAAAGATATATTTTACCCTAGCTAGTTTATTTCGAACCTGATGTCGAAAGCTACTTCGAAGAAAACTGAAAGGAATGAGATTTTTTTTTCTTTTATCATTATTAAAAATGAAACGAATTTTTCGCACGTTTTCTCCCACATTCCGAGTTTGTGGTTAAAATGACATCGATTAATTTTAAAGGTTCAAAGTTTCAAACATGAATTTAAAATTAAAATAACCATATAAAAAATGTTTTGATTCTGGAACACGATTTCCAGATTCAATGCATTTAAATGTCGAATTTCATTTATCGTATTTTCCAATCATATCGACCTTAATGCACTTTTATGGAAAATAGAATTTTTCATTAATATGTAAATTAAGAATGAGGAAGTTTTCCTTTAATACGTTTCCTTACTTATAACTTATACGTGTTCAATTTGATTCTTGCTTCATTATTTCTATGATAAGAAAAACCTTATATGCAGCAGCGTAAATTTTATTTTCATTTTACTTCTGGTTTTATAATTTTAAAACAAAAACAAACTGAACGATTGAAAAGCAGTTTTCATAGGAATAATGTCGTTTTGTATTAGAACTAGTAAAATATGACGACATGTTTTGAAATGCTTGTCTTCCAAACCCGTATATTGCGTTGAGCTTTTACACATGGTATGGCAGTTTGAAAACTTTAAAGTATTATATTCCCTATATGGATATTTTTTTTTTAAACTATATCCGCAGTTTTTTAAGGGTTTTTTTTTATAATTTTTGTTTTGGTTTCGTTTTTTGAAAAGGGGAGGGAAATAACCGCTTTTAATAAGAAGAACAATTTTTAAGTGAAAAATTGTACTTTGTATAGTTGAGTTAAACAAAAATTCAAATAACCGAATACCGTTCGTTTTAATGCAACTTATGTTTTAATGTTACTGATACAACCAAAGAAACCATAGAGTCAAACCCTAAATGTTTTTTAATGTTTATCAAAAGTTCAATACCTTCCAGAATAGTTATTTTAATTAAATGATAGGAGAATTAAATGATTTAATTAAACGATAGGGCTCTTGATTTTATTGGGACTTTTATAGGGTTTCCGTCCATTTTTTATTGTTTCGTTTAAAACTAACTGTGGCTTTCTGAGACCCTACGCATAGTCAATGAGTTGAATATATTTGTGCTTCGAACAGTATTTGCATATTTTACGAAGTGAAAAATCAACCGAGTGTAAATATTTAACGATTAACGGTTTTTTTTTTTTTCGAAAGGTTAAATGACCTTCCTAAGTATTACTTAGATTTTTTAGGGTCATTGTTTGAATTTTCATTAATACGTTTACACAGGCATTGGTTTTGCAAAGTGAATCTTATATAAAGGGAGTTTTTTTTTTTTTTTTTTGAGGTATAGAACTTTAAGTTGGCAACACTGTTTGATATGTGTGCCATTTTGAAAGCTGTCACTTGTTTTGTGTTCAGTTCGGTTTGCCATTTCATCACGAATAGACAACAAGGTGGTGCAACATGCCACACAGCGCGTGTCACAATTGATTTATTGAAAGAAACGTTCAGTGAACGAATAATTTCGCGTAATGCACCCGTGAATTGGCCTGCAAGATCATGCGTTTTAACACCGCTGGACTACTTTTTGTGGGGCTATGTGGAGTCTCTGGTCTGCACCGATAAGCCACAGACGATTGACGCCTTGGAAGAGAACATTCGCCACCTTATTACTGACATACGGCCGCTATTGCTGCAAAAAGTGAAAAAATTGGACTTTTCAATTGGACTTTCTCCGAGGCAACCGGGGTGACCATATGCCAGAAATCATATTTAAATAAAAATGGCAAAGAATCATCTTTCGAATAAAGCAACATTCATGGCAATTAACAACATTTAACTGTGTTTTATTTGAACCTAAAGTTCTCTACCTCTAAAAAAAGTTACTCTTACTTTTTTTCAAGGTTGATTTTGTGTGAAAAAACCAGGGCAGTGAGAAGCAAAGCGACGTAAGTGCATATTTTCAAGTTTCGAGTAAAACGCGTTTGAAGATAAGATCCTAGGTAGGCTTTTATTGAATTTTTTTTCTAAATCATGCTGTATAGCAGCAACTACCAGGACTACTAGTACCATCTCTAGCCCCAAGACAGAGGAGAGGTTCGCCTACCATGTGCACTGGTTATCTCCGAATTTTTAATTTTGCCACTTACATCCCTTTGGTTCTCACTGCCTCATTTGTTCGGGTTTTTTTTTTTTTTTTTTTTGAAAAATTATACTTAATAAAACGAATTTTTTGAGTTTCCGTTGCAGCTCGTTATTCGAGAAGCAGACCTGTGTCACTCTCTATGGAGCAACAATAACGTTAAAAGTTGTATCAGTGCGGAAGAGTTTATTCAATTAGAAAAAGGAAAGTACTACTTATATCCAATATTTTCGTTAAAACTCGTTATCATAAGTTGTCTCAACGGTTTACATACCGTCAAATAGGGTGAGTTTATGGCAGCAAAAGCACCGACTCACATACATTCTCCACATCTCAAACCCCTTCCTTCCAATCTTTAATTTTTCAATATTTTCATCTTTATTTCATTTTATTTTTGACTTTTTTTTTTTTTTTTTTGGTTATTTGGGAATATTTGTGGGATAATCTGTCATGCTTTTCCCCCTATCTTTGACTTTTAAGCGAAAGTAGGCTAAAAAGAAGCTGAAACAACGCATGAAAAAAGACTGAGCTTTCACAGAAACTATAATTATGTATAAAATAAAAACCTATTTGAAAACAACACATAATTAAATAATTTACAGAGCACTTTCTCGTTAACAAAGTAAATTGGCCAAACCCCATTTTTTAACTACTGCTGAGTTCAGAAGATTGCCTAGCAAATTTATCAAATTTGGGAGCACAAACTTGAAAAGTTATTTTTGATTCAAATTAGATTATCTTTTGGTACATGTTTTGTTTTCTGGAGTTAAGAATGAATTGTTCTGCATTGCAATCAAATTACTTATAAGAAACAACTTCCACAGATTTTGAAGAAAATCTTCTTTTTAATAACAATATCAGAGCAAACTGCGAAAAAAAATATGTCGTCTTGTATCTTTGACAGGAGGCAAAAAGAAAAAAATCCTCGAGAATTCATAAGAAGTGAACAAAATGATCATCACTATTCCAAAAGAATTGCTGACAGAAAAACAGCATAAAGAATTTTTATGCTGCTCCAGATTAGACGCTATAAATTAAGAACTTGTTTGTCATACGATTTCCGGATTCAATATCTCAGCATTATTCGACAGTGTTATTAACGAGGCGCCGTTAAGTATTTTACTTTTCTTTACAAATTTATCCGAGCAAAGTTTACAATATTTTTACAATGGATTCCCGTTTACCAATTGAAACACTATTTAATAGATTAGAAAACATTTTTCTTTTTGAATTTTCCTTACGTGATGTTAAAAGTTTCGAAAAAAAAGGGGTACTTTTTTAAGTACTTTGATTTTATTAATGTTTTATTTGTGTTATATAGGCGGCAACGAGACGCATTTTTTGCTATAGAGGGTAAAGTGGGGTAAGTTAAACTGTCTACAAAAAACAAAAAGTATTTGAACAGCTTATTACTTTATTTGCATGCTGATATTTTGCAGGTTATTCACACTGTTGGCAATCTTTTTAAACCAATTTTTCTTAAGTTTGGCGATATTATTTTTGTATACAGTGGTAATATTTCTGAGTTTCTATTTTACTCTGTTTATGAAACTATAAAGTTTACTTTGATGTAGCGCGTTCGTCATTCAAAATTACCCATTAATTTCAATATACATTTAAGTTTCAGTTATTCATACAAAAATTATTACTATTTTCTAGAAAACCTTTTTTTAGTGCAGGTTGTTGAATTAGGATTAAATTATCAGTGTTTGGCTTAGACACTTGTATATTCCTACGAAATGCTTATAATGTTAAGCAATTATTTTTATTTTTTGATTTTTACATGATTAACAGATCACAGACAAGTCAACATGTCACTTTTACAAGCACATAACATCCCAGTTACAACATAGAAATACTGTAGTTTCGTCCTTGTTTTCGCTCATCAGACTGGAATAGACATAACCCAGCTGGTGGCGGATGACCTTTCTGAAGCTAAGAGCTAGATGATAATAATAATAGTAGGAATAATAAAATAAGGAATATTAGTGCACAATTGACATTTAGTTAAAAAATTAAATGAAAACATTTTATATGAAATAAATTTTCTTTCCTAGGAAACCAGTACCGAATCAGTGTTCCGACATCAATACAACCTTTATATCTGCGTAGATGTACCCAATAAGGCAATTACGGCAATCACCAATGCAGGTTTCCCCGTTACTCCCCCTTCCCGTAACGGGTGACGTGTGGTGCCCCTACAATCCCCATAAGAACTATTTACGACCATTTACAACTCTAGCCGCCTTGGATTCAGATTTTCGATCTGGTTCGGTTTTGCCCATTTTCTACATAATTTGAAAAAAAAAAAAAAAAAAAACCTCGCTGAGCTGATACAGATCTGCTCCAAGGGGTAAAAGGTGGGAATTTAGTGTTACCCAGACCGTACCACGTGGACACCCACCATTATAGTCCATTTGTATAGGCATGTGTGTGTTTATGCATATACTATACATATCATGTCATTATAGCTTCAGAGTATCTAAACGCATTTTTATTCTCAAAACAGCGGCTCACTAACTTAACTAATAAATGACCAGGAAAATGTAAAAGGATTAACATCGCTGTAATGGAAATGTAAGCTCAACACAAACTGAAATAAATGCACTATTAGTTCTACTAACGACACGTATTAAGCACTCAACATAATCATGTTACTTAAAAGTGAACGTTGCATTTCAAGACGATCATTATAAACGTATGCCCCCCTCCCCCTTCCCCTTCCCCTTGAAATTTTGTCTGGAGAAAGATTCATAAAATTACATCCCTTTGATTTAATAACAAAGTACTCTTTGGCCTTAATTATACATGCTTTGTTCATCATAATGACTTTTACTCAAGGAGAAAATCGTTTTCTCTTACTACAATTTATCATCCCATTTAAAAGCTCCATTGTTTACTGAAAGTACCATTAAGTGCTTCATTCAGTTATTATCACAATAACAATGACCAATTTTCCGTTTTATGTCCATCAATAACAATATTTAAATGAATCGGACCACATTTCAGTGTCTTAAAATTTATCATCCTCCGACCATCTTCTCTTTAATTTTTAGCTACTGAAAAATTGTTCATCATTCAGAAGAAAGCTATTTCAGACAGGATTTAAAACAAAGTTTTCTTGTTTTACTTTTGCGTTCTTTTAGATTTTGAGATAATTCTTATCATTCATATTTTATGAGTTATATACAGAAAACAATGAGAGTCGCCTAAATTTTCTACTGTCAAGACAGTAGTATTTCAAATTTTCTAATTTCCTTGATATTCAGTATACATATTCAGTATGCATATTCAGTAATTTAGCATGTAGAAATATGCAAAAAAGTACCAAGACATTGTAGTCTGCTATCTTCTTTATCGGGGTGCCCACAAATCAGACAACGTCACTAAAATATTTTGGGGCTCGGGTGGCGGAATGGGACTATTCGGCGCCGCCGTTTTGGCGCGGCTGTTTCGGCGCGACTCATTTTAAAACGACCTGTTCAAAAATCGAAATTATCTGCATACAAATATGCCAATCACTGCTTCAAATTCTAGAAATCTTTTGTTTTTTAAGTTTTGAAAAATGTTTTATGAAGTGATATTTTTAAAGATGCATTATGTTTTCTTTTTCATTGTTAGTTGATAAAATAAAAGTTTAAAAATATCTTCAAAATTTTTCGAAGTAGATAAGTTAGGAGACAGTATTGACATTTTTCTATGCAATTTAAATTTAAAACTTATTAAATTTAAATTGATTATTTTTTTCGTTGCTGATCATTAATTTGTGCACTTACTTAAATATCTTTTCTTCATATAAAAATTAAAAACTGTCAACTAATAATAATAAGTGTGTTTTATATTCGTCTTTGGCAAAAGTTAACGTGTTGAGAAAATCACCCGCAACCCCGCTCTCTATAAAGTTTTAAGTTGTGTAGCGTGCTTTGAACACAGGAGAGACAAGAAAAAACGTATAAGATCGCAAGGTACATATAATATTTATTATGTAATGTAAAGATTATTATTATATATTGCTTTTTTAAGTTTCATAGAGACTAATATAATCAATAAAAAATATTACTTTTTTTATTAAAGTAAAATATTTTGTGTCATTTCATTTAATATAACTGTATTAGTCCACTAAATTGTCGACTAACTGTTTAGTAAAACAAAAGCAACAACAATAATAATAGTAATAACAAAAGTTTTTTAGAAAAAAAGTAATATGCGAAAAAGTAATAAAAATGTAAAAGAAAAAGTAATACATTTATAAATTGATTACAGAAAAATAATAGTGTTTAGAACTAACTTTCAAAAATAAATAATTTTTTAGTTAATAAAAAAGATCAAACATTGCCCTAAATTTACCTTGATGTGATTACATGGGTTTGCATTAGTTAAGTCGAGCTATTTGGTATGTTTGAAAAGTGTTTTCACTGAAGAAGACTGATGAAATTATTTCCAATAGCTGCTACAACAAAGAAGAAATCACCACAAAAACACAAAACGGCTCAGCATTAATTAAAAAAATTTGACTAAGAGGTAGGACTGGTACTGCCATTATTTACCAATTTTTCAAGATATTTTCCTTTATGGTATCGCAGTAAAACATACGTGGATCACATATGCCCCCTCTTTCCCCACAGTCTTTTAAAATAAATTTTAACTAGTTTCTAGAGCGCCAAATTCTCATAATTCTTCCAGAAATCTTTTTTCATCTTTGAACTAATATTTCTGAAATTCACAACGTTCAGAATGCAAAAATCTGGCGCCGAAACTGCCAGCGCCGAAACGACCGCGCCGAAACGATCGCGCCGAATCGTAACAAACCCCTCGGGTGGCCTTGTTCACCGACTCCGTCTTGCGGCTTTTTATGTATGTTTTCGTATTCCTCCAAAAATACAGGACCGATTTGAAAAATTCTTTTTTTGTTTGGAAGGGTATGCTTCCCAGATGGTCCCATGTTAATTTTGTCTCGGTCTGATGAGGGGTCCCGGAGATTTAAATTTGATACGCGTTGTGGCTACGTAGACCAGCTTTCGTCAGCCGAGCGACACTTCAGAGGTCACGTGGTTTATGCGTGAACAGTGCATTGTTTTGATGGAGGAATCTTGTCTTGAACAATATTTAATTCTCACGTATCGGGAACTTTGATTTTCTCGGCGCCGCCTGTTAATTTTAATTATAGTCTTACTAATGTGTTTAATACTCATGTAGCAAATCAGTAAATTAAATGTATTTTGCTACGAAAATAGTTGAATTAATTAATTTAATATAAAATTTTTTTTGCTAATAAATAACTTCATTTAGTCATTAAAGTTTTTTTTTTTAATATTTCAGTTTTAAAATATATTTTGAGTTCAATTCGAGGGGAAATGAAGACAACAATCCCCTGCCACCCCCCCGTCCCCCGCAACCGACGATTAAATTTTTATTCTTTAATAAATATATCGTAACTGGTGTCCGATTTCTGAAGTTTGACAAGTATTCTAGATTTAATATTTCATGACGCCTTTAGTTTAATTTACAGTTATGGCAATACTAATTAACAGTCTTCGTTGGATTTTTTCTTTTCTTTTTCTTTTTTTTTTTTTTTGTGGAACTATGCTCCCCGATTACTATAAGACGCCTGGATCGATTAGGAAAACTCTTTTTCTGTTTGAAACGGTATACTTCTCTCGGTCGTCTAATGGTCTTCAAGTCCGGGTATGAGTGATCCTGCAGAAATCGAGGGAACTCTTCCAATTTCTTACTCGCACTTTGTTGTTTGTAAATTCATAGCGTCTCACTTAGTGAAACGATTTTTTTTTTTTTTGTTTGTTTGTTTAATGGATAGGAGTCATATAACTTAAGTCCTAAACCTTTGCTTCACCACATTTGTTCTTTAGAAAAAAAGTTATGGGCCAAAAGCAATAAACTTCATTTAATTTCAATATTAAACGATTAAATATAAAATCCATTGTTAAAGAAAGTGCCTTAAAACAAAAGTGCTTTCTTTACTCAGTGTTAAAGAAAATTCCATAAAACATTAATATTAATCAGGGGTGCCCCTTGGTGGGAGAGTATTTTGAGGGTTATTTTTCCTTTTTATGGGGGCTCTTGCTTTGGGGGGGGGTACCTCCCCCTAAATATTTCCCCTGTATTAATCATTAGTAGTCATATCACAAATTTTGAATAAAGACTCCTCTGAAACAAACAGGAAATTCATTTGAGGAGTTTACTTTCAATACGGATTATATCCGGTTTTATATTTTTTTGACAAAACGAAAAAAACGTTTTGCGTACAAACACTAACTGTTAGAATTTCGAATTTTTCACCATGTTTTGGTAGAATAACAAGTTTCTCTTGCATCGGCTGTGACCTGAATCAGCTGTATTCCGAATAAAATGTAGTGTACATTCTAAAAGTGTATGTTGGTTTATACTTAATTTCTACGTTCCGATATTTTACAACCAGTTTCGATATTTTCTATCACTTTCAAGTTATTTTGCTTTGATTTTGCTTTGATTTATGGCCGAAGTCATGCTTGCAAAATTTACTAAGCTTAAGTATAGTTCTTTTGCCATTGAAAATTTAATTAGTACTTACTAAATTCAGTAAATACTAAATTCAGCCTAACATGCCCATTATCAATCCGAGACCCACGTGATAACAGGCCAGACAACTCCCCTCCCCCCGCTTCGTTACGCCACCAGTCGTCGATCTATGAACTTGGCGCGAAATTTTGAAAACAGTGCAGTTTACCAGTAGTGTTGCTTGCTCTGGTTGATATAGATGAAATAGGAAATATGTAACTTCGGATGCACATTTTTGAATACAATTCTGTTGGATTTATCTCTTCCTTTCCACGTACCGGAATGTAGAAGCAATTAAAAAATATATGTACAATACAAGTCTAAAGTGTCTGCTGAGTGAAAAGTGAGTCAGCGATTTCCGCTTCCGAACAACCTGCATGTAAAGAAAAAAGCTGGGCGCCTCATGGAATAAATTTTAAAGTTCGGAGGTAAGTACTTTTCTCAGATAAACAAATTTACATTTTATGCAGTTAAGATTACTTAAGTTTTCCTCCATTACACAAACAATTGTCAGTTTCCTTTCCGATATCTTTGTCTGTAATTTGTAATTTCAGCATACTGCTTTAATATTTGAAACGGTTAACTTGCAACTTTTTATTTCTTTATTTTTTGAACTTTGTACACGCATTTATTCGAAATGGATTTTCCAAACTGACAATATACATATGTCAAAATTTTCTGCGAATATACTTGTTGCTATCAGAAGCGTAACTTGGTGTTGATATTCAGTAAAAATGTAAACAAGTTTATTGAAACAGGCTTTTAACTGAACTAATCTTATATTTTCGGTTTCGATTAAATTGTTTCATACGCTAGCATGTGTTATTTTGATCAAAAAACATTCCTTGATGGGCTTCCGTAGTTCTGAGATAAAAGATTAGATTTGAACGCCGGAGGTCGTGGGTTCGATACTTAAACATTTCCCCCCAACTACGCCCCTGCAATGTTATTCAAACAAGCTGGTTCTGTGCGTAAATTAAAAAATATATATATGTTTTTTTTTTCACTGTTGTCTTTAAGTTTTATGATATTTATGCACACATTGTGGCTAAGTTAACGGTATTCATAATTTCTGGGCTTGCGAAAGATTAATTTTGAGCAGTGGATACACAACGTGTTTTGCCAAATGCTCTATGCTTGTTTGTTTATGCTTAAAAAGGGCAAAATGTCTTAAACTACATTTTTTTTGAACTCCTTGGGTTTTCTGTTAATAAGCTTTCAGGAACTCTGAAACTGTAACATAAATTGAATTAAAGGGCTGTCTATAAAGTATGTTACAAACTTTTGAACAAATTCCCCCCCCCCTCCTCTTTGTTACATGTAACGCTGTTCAACATGAGCATATTGTTATAAACAACGCGTGATGTCACACTTCTTGTTATCCCCTCCCTTCCCCCTGTCACAAAACTGTCACATTGATTTCCTAAAAGAGCATACTCAGCAAAATGTTGATCTAAATTTAACATATATGAGGTTTTAAGTATTAAAGGAAGTTGCTAAAATGGTCATTCTATGAAAAGTTTTTTGAAAAAGGTTACTTTGTCATCAATTAATGCTTTTTAAAATAATTTTTCAAAAGCCTAAAATGATGAACAATTAAAGCCCCCCCCCCCCCCACACACACACACAAGAATCGTTAGCAGCAGAAAAAGCTGAAAATGGAAAAGTAGCCGAATTCCAAAAAAAAAGGCTGTTTAGATATTGAATACATTTTTTTGATGTACAACATACAGTATTCATGATGTATCATTCATTCTTTAATTAACGTTTCACAAGTTGAATTCCTGTGTAATTTTTCGAGAGTGCCCACAGAAGGGGGGGGGGGGGCGGAATCATAGTCTCATAGTAATGATAGCTTTTCAACGGCTATAGTTATAAATAACTGTGCCCTTGAAATTTTAAGGGAGATGGAGATGTTTTGGGTTTTTTTTTTTTTTTTTTTTTTGAAGTTTTCATAATTGAAGGGGGTAGGGCACCGTCTACTTTGGTGGATGGCACCCAAGCATTCACGTCTTTTTAAAAGCATAAATTTGCTCAGCTAAGTTAACATTAATAATCTGGTATTATGTACTTTAATTTGATGTTATGTCTTTGAAACATATTGCAGTCATGTTTCCCGTTTACTTAAGTAAAAATGTTTATTTATTTTTTAAAATTTCATTTAATTCTTATTCAAATACAATAGTAATATTATTTTTTGTTTTTATGTAATTGTAAAATGAAAGTTCATTTATTTATTTGAATAATTCTTAAGACTTAATGTTTCAATACAATATACGAGTAGTTAAAATGCGATTAGTTAAAAAACAATTTCTAATGAAAAATAAAACTGTTTATTTATCACTTTGTTTTAACATGATGTTAAAATAAAATCGTGTTTAGTTATTTGAATACTTTGTAAGACTTATAAATGTTTTTATGTAAAATACTATGAATTAAGCTCAGTGTATTTTTTAATGTATGATTATCGGTTCCTTTTTATGTTTTCAAATGAGTCTTATCAAAAAGTAGAACTTGTAATGCTACTAAAATAACAGAAGACAATAATAAATAAACCAAATAGTTTTATTTAACCAAAATATTAATCGAAGTGCTCCCTTCCCAATATCATTGTGGATCGACAAACGATGACGTCATTTGCTAGTTGGCTGGCCTTCCTATCTCGAAGGCCTCGATCAATCTCATATGTTTTAAAATTGGCTTGACTATTTTAAGCTTCACTAAAAATATTAATTAGATGCTACCAAAATATAGAGTAAAATAATATTTTAATCTTTATACTAGGTTGAAAGTGCTTTGTGAAAATGTCCCTGTCTGTTCCCCTTCGTCCTCTACAATTCAATGATTTACATGAAAATACCAATCAAGTCGAATGATTAGCTTCAGAGTTCATTAGATATCAATACTAATTTTAATTAAAGTTGGCGTAAAGTTTCATCTCTGATTGAAGCAGTGCGCCCTCATTAGCTTAATCGGATTTGAAAACGTCCTTTTTGACTTTGTTGCATTGACAATATTAGCTCATTACTTCAAAGGAATTAAATCTCATTTTATTTCCTGACGCAAATAAGTCATTCTTGTATTCACTAATTAACTCTGCAAAGAGAGCCAAAACAATGTCTCTAAAAATGTGTCGAGCGCTTATTTGGGCTAATGGAAGTATATGTTGTCAAGTAATCAAAAGATCGTAGCATTTACTTTTCCTTTCTGACACATTTTGACATAACTACTGCAATGATTACAATTATTTGAAATACGAAGATGCTTACAGGAGCCTTAAGGTGAAGAAAGGTATAAACCAAAATGCTTTATATGTTTTGAAATATGTCTTTCGTAAATAATAAATATGCTTTGACTTTTCATGCACTTGCTCTTAAAGCTAATTATTGCTCATAAAATAATTGAATTTTAGTGATATTCAGAAAATTGGAAATAACTTTTGAAAGTGCTCAGTGCATAAAAGTGACACATTTGAATTTTTGATCCATGACAAAAATCACTGTTAAAAATACAGGAAACTTTTATGGTAAATTTTACTGTAAAATTGAATGTTTACAGTGCACAAAAAATACAGTAAACTGTCCCCCCCCCCAATAAATAAATAAACGATTGCAGCGCCAATTGACACACCACGTGACTTACAGTCCGAAGCAGATAACACCGTATTTCCCCTCGCTCGGTGTATCCCGACTTGGATAGCCGTCATCACAGCCGCCTGCCGATACGAAGGTCTACCCTCCATAGGAGGACCAAAATACCCCTATGCCATTTTGATTCTCGAGCATCAAAGGACCTCTGTGCCAAATTTGGCAAAGATCCAACGTAAACTAAATTTTTAATTAGGAATATCCCAGTGGGGGGAGTCACAGCCCCCCGGAGGATAAAAACCTCCATGTGAGTTCCTGAGCACCAAAGAACCTTTGTGCACAATTTGGCAAAGATTCGACTTAAACTGGATTTTTAACAGGAAATCTCCCTCAACTGCTGCACGCGGTCTCACACGTAACGCTAATAAAATATTTTTTATTACTATTGTATGAACTTTAGAAAAAAATATTTATGGAATACTTACTTGGTATACTTAGACACATGCACAAACAATAATGTTCATTTACCTTTCAAAACTTCACAGAAAACTACAAAATAATATGAGGTACAGCTTTTTTTCAGATTTTCCGAGTTACACACTAACGCTGCATTTCAAGTTCTATAAAAAATTTTGGAATTATCCTAAAAAAAAAAAACACTGCCACCTAAAAACTTTTACATATGTTCTATAATTCCAACAGAAACTATTAAGATATATTTAAAAAATATCATATTGGTTTTTATGGTTTTTTGCAAAGAAATGGTGTCAAAAAGTCACAAATGTAACGCTGGAATGGCCCAGCAAAGTTTATGCGTAAAAGTTTAAATTGGCTTTTTGTAAATATTGCAGGCACAAAAAAAATATATATTTTTGATATACTTAGACTTTGCATTCATTAAAGCGTATTATTTCTTAAAATGATTATCATTTATTTTTAAACTAAGAATACATACCACCATTTTTAAACGAAGTATCATCAATCACGTCAAGGGACCACGGTACCTTATCCGATCATTATTTTGGTTTTCTTAAGCATGCGTTTTTTTTTCTTATTTCAACTAAAAATAAGCTTTTTTTTTAATTTTTAAAACTTAAACTCTTAATATATCGTAATACACTGTTAAAAATCATCTGCTTAGAAATTAAAACATTTATCTTCTCATTTTTTCCAAGCAGTTTTGACTTAGGAATTTAGGAATAACAAAATGTCAAATTTAAATTCAAGTAAGCAGACCATCTCAAAAATAACGCATGCGCAAAAAGGAAAGCGGGAGTAGAATTTCTCCTTTCAGCATATGAATTCAGGAAATCAGGAAAATATTAGCATTCACATCATTTCTGATTTAAAAAATGAGAACATGGTGAATCTTTTTTGAGAAGAGAGCATGTTTCAAAAGTAAGAACTCTTACTTTTCAATTCTAACTTAAATTGCCTCGGAGCCATTTTGAGTAAGTGATGGTCTCAAAAATAAGCGGTTTTGTCTCAATTCTAAGAAACCTGTTTTAAAAGTGCACATAAACCTGTACGAAGTATGATTTTGCAAATTTTGTTGTATTAAAGTGAAACGATACATTTCAGCGAAAAGGAATTTATTTTTGTAAAATCCTAGAATGCGAACAAAAATATCTAAAAAGATGACACTGTTCCGCAATAGGTGTGTCGCACAAAACTCCAGACTAGGAATTCTGAATATTAGCCTAAGGCTACAGGAGTCACAAAAAATGGTAGCCACTTTTAACTTTTGGTAACCATTTTTCTTAAAAACATATTCAGTCAAAAAAATAAATATCCTCAAGGGAATTTACTCTGAATTACATTGGAAAGGCAGTGTTGATTAATGCACTAAATCTTTCAAGACTGGAAGTTTGTTGTTGTAGTACGATATACGATATGATTCTTAACAAATAAAGAAACACACGGTCCCACTTTTGGCCACTAAGGTTTGATTTTTTGATAGCCATTTTCAAAGAAAAAAGCTCAAGAAATGTCGGATTACAATAAATAAATAAATAAATAAAAATAAAAATAAATTGCTTTTTTTCACTGCAAAATTACACACGGGCAATGTCCCGGAAACAGAAGAATCGTCCCCCCTTCCGAAACATATATTGCTGCCCATAAAACAATACAAAGACTCCAAATAAGTTAAAATTCTTGTTTCATTGCATTAACTTTATTAGAAACATGGGTTTTTCTTCGACGTAATCGAGACCCACGTGATAACAGGCCAGACAACTCCCCTCCCCCCGCTTCGTTACGCCACCAGTCGTCGATCTATGAACTTGGCGCGAAATTTTGAAAACAGTGCAGTTTACCAGTAGTGTTGCTTGCTCTGGTTGATATAGATGAAATAGGAAATATGTAACTTCGGATGCACATTTTTGAATACAATTCTGTTGGATTTATCTCTTCCTTTCCACGTACCGGAATGTAGAAGCAATTAAAAAATATATGTACAATACAAGTCTAAAGTGTCTGCTGAGTGAAAAGTGAGTCAGCGATTTCCACTTCCGAACAACCTGCATGTAAAGAAAAAAGCTGGGCGCCTCATGGAATAAATTTTAAAGTTCGGAGGTAAGTACTTTTCTCAGATAAACAAATTTACATTTTATGCAGTTAAGATTACTTAAGTTTTCCTCCATTACACAAACAATTGTCAGTTTCCTTTCCGATATCTTTGTCTGTAATTTGTAATTTCAGCATACTGCTTTAATATTTGAAACGGTTAACTTGCAACTTTTTATTTCTTTATTTTTTGAACTTTGTACACGCATTTATTCGAAATGGATTTTCCAAACTGACAATATACATATGTCAAAATTTTCTGCGAATATACTTGTTGCTATCAGAAGCGTAACTTGGTGTTGATATTCAGTAAAAATGTAAACAAGTTTATTGAAACAGGCTTTTAACTGAACTAATCTTATATTTTCGGTTTCGATTAAATTGTTTCATACGCTAGCATGTGTTATTTTGATCAAAAAACATTCCTTGATGGGCTTCCGTAGTTCTGAGATAAAAGATTAGATTTGAACGCCGGAGGTCGTGGGTTCGATACTTAAACATTTCCCCCCAACTACGCCCCTGCAATGTTATTCAAACAAGCTGGTTCTGTGCGTAAATTAAAAAATATATATATGTTTTTTTTTTCACTGTTGTCTTTAAGTTTTATGATATTTATGCACACATGGTGGCTAAGTTAACGGTATTCATAATTTCTGGGCTTGCGAAAGATTAATTTTGAGCAGTGGATACACAACGTGTTTTTGCCAAATGCTCTATGCTTGTTTGTTTATGCTTAAAAAGGGCAAAATGTCTTAAACTACATTTTTTTTGAACTCCTTGGGTTTTCTGTTAATAAGCTTTCAGGAACTCTGAAACTGTAACATAAATTGAATTAAAGGGCTGTCTATAAAGTATGTTACAAACTTTTGAACAAATTCCCCCCCCCCCTCCTCTTTGTTACATGTAACGCTGTTCAACATGAGCATATTGTTATAAACAACGCGTGATGTCACACTTCTTGTTATCCCCTCCCTTCCCCCTGTCACAAAACTGTCACATTGATTTCCTAAAAGAGCATACTCAGCAAAATGTTGATCTAAATTTAACATATATGAGGTTTTAAGTATTAAAGGAAGTTGCTAAAATGGTCATTCTATGAAAAGTTTTTTGAAAAAGGTTACTTTGTCATCAATTAATGCTTTTTAAAATAATTTTTCAAAAGCCTAAAATGATGAACAATTAAAGCCCCCCCCCCCACACACACAAGAATCGTTAGCAGCAGAAAAAGCTGAAAATGGAAAAGTAGCCGAATTCCAAAAAAAAAGGCTGTTTAGATATTGAATACATTTTTTTGATGTACAACATACAGTATTCATGATGTATCATTCATTCTTTAATTAACGTTTCACAAGTTGAATTCCTGTGTAATTTTTCGAGAGTGCCCACAGAAGGGGGGGGGGGGCGGAATCATAGTCTCATAGTAATGATAGCTTTTCAACGGCTATAGTTATAAATAACTGTGCCCTTGAAATTTTAAGGGAGATGGAGATGTTTTGGGTTTTTTTTTTTTTTTTTTTTGAAGTTTTCATAATTGAAGGAGGTAGGGCACCGTCTACTTTGGTGGATGGTACCCAAGCATTCACGTCTTTTTAAAAGCATAAATTTGCTCAGCTAAGTTAACATTAATAATCTGGTATTATGTACTTTAATTTGATGTTATGTCTTTGAAACATATTGCAGTCATGTTTCCCGTTTACTTAAGTAAAAATGTTTATTTATTTTTTAAAATTTCATTTAATTCTTATTCAAATACAATAGTAATATTATTTTTTGTTTTTATGTAATTGTAAAATGAAAGTTCATTTATTTATTTGAATAATTCTTAAGACTTAATGTTTCAATACAATATACGAGTAGTTAAAATGCGATTAGTTGAAAAACAATTTCTAATGAAAAATAAAACTGTGTTTATTTATCACTTTGTTTTAACATGATGTTAAAATAAAGTCGTGTTTAGTTATTTGAATACTTTGTAAGACTTATAAATGTTTTTATGTAAAATACTATGAATTAAGCTCAGTGTATTTTTTAATGTATGATTATCGGTTCCTTTTTATGTTTTCAAATGAGTCTTATCAAAAAGTAGAACTTGTAATGCTACTAAAATAACAGAAGACAATAATAAATAAACCAAATAGTTTTATTTAACCAAAATATTAATCGAAGTGCTCCCTTCCCAATATCATTGTGGATCGACAAACGATGACGTCATTTGCTAGTTGGCTGGCCTTCCTATCTCGAAGGCCTCGATCAATCTCATATGTTTTAAAATTGGCTTGACTATTTTAAGCTTCACTAAAAATATTAATTAGATGCTACCAAAATATAGAGTAAAATAATATTTTAATCTTTATACTTCGCCACAGCAACGCGTGGCTGGGTCAGCTAGTAGAATGTATAATAATTTATTATTGTATCTCTATATCTCTATAAGGTGAGTTGGGGGAAGTGCAGCCCTGAAATTGTACAGTTCGACTTTATTAAGGCCTAGACATTACAAGACTAGATACAAATTTTTTAATTTTTATTTCGTATGTTACCTGTTTTAGTGTGTTTCCCGAGACATGAGCCTGTTAAAATCATTGCAAGTAAAAAAGTTGAAAAAAACATTTTAAACTATTGTGCTCTAGGGCCGCACTTTCTCAATAAAAGTGGGGCAAGAGCATCACCTGTCTGAATTTTTTTTTTTTTCAAACCTTTTGAGAAAATAAGGTGCAAGTGCAATCAATAGAGTATTTTTTCCTGATTAAAAACGATTTTTTTATTTTAATTTTCACCTATTCATTGGGAAGTTATTACATTTTTCCTAACGAAACCTGTTAATGTAAAATGAAGAACGTTCAAGAAACAATGGATTATTAAACAGAATTATGAAGTTTTTATTTTTAGATTAAATAAGGAACATGAAATATAACTTTTATTATGCTAATAAGCTTAAAAACAAAAAACAAAAAAAAACTTGCATGTCAAGGAATAATCTTTAAAACTTGAATATCAACGAACTTATAAACTATTAACTTAATAATACAAAAGGTAACTATACAACTGACAAAAGGTAACATGTCTTTGGCGAACTTGAACATATCTTTTTGTATAAGTACACTTAGTATAGTAATTAACAATTTAATTTATATTTTATTCTGAAAACGTTACTTGGAATATCAAATTTCCTCTACGATCTGAAGAGGGATTTGGAAGGATTGATACAATGTCGTCGTCTTGGATCTCGCTAACGTCGTCTCTTGAAGGATAACTAAACACAGTGCTATAATTTCCAGCCGTTTTTAATTTTAAAAATTAAATTTCAGGGTAATTATCATCATTTATATTAGAGACGTACCGAGTACTCGGTAACTACTCGGTACTCGGCCTATTCGGCCAATATGCCGAGTACTCGGTACTCGGCCAAATTTTGATCAGATACTCGGCCAATACCGAGTAGTTGCAAAAAATTGAATACATTACAATTTACAAAAAAGCTCAAGCATATATAATTTTCTGCAACCATTTACAATTCAAATTTAAATTTTGAGAATAATGAAGTTTGAAATACTTCAATGAAATAAATCTTGGTTCGAATGTCTCGAAAGTTAATAAAACTTTTTTGTTGAAAATTGTGCAAATATGGAATTTTTGCTACAAACTAAAATTAGTTATAAGATATATAAAAATACCTTAGCTTTAAAAATAAAAGGAAATAAAACAACGTTAGAAGCACAGTGCAGGATCACTGCAGACACGTGTTTTGGCGTTACGAGGAATTTCTTTTTCAATGCACAAAATGTGAGCTCGTTGATTTAAAGGCATCCAGCAAAAGTCGAATTTTTTGTCGTATGCCTTTAGTCTTTAGTTCACATGTTATGCACTGAAAAGACGATCCTTGTAACACAGAAAAACGTGTCTGCAATGTTCCTGCGCATTGGTTTTTTTGCTTTAAAAATTATTTATGTTTAGCGAACTAGACCTATAATGAATAAATTTGTATAATTTGTTTTAATTCCAACTTGATAAGTCATACCTTTTATTTATTCATTTTTAATTTAAAAAACATTATTTTTGCAAAATTTTGTAGTTAAATTTCAGCAGGAATTTAGTTTAAAAATCTATTATATGGACAAGGAGGTCTATACTACTATTTCAATAAGTTCAAAATTCATCGGTGTGTGTCGGTGGTCCTTCTTTCAGCATAATTAATACTGGGAAACTCGGCCGAGTAGTGAAAGGCCGAGTTACTCGGTAACTCGGTACTCGGCCGAGTACTCGGTACTCGGCCAAAGTGCTACTCGGTACGTCTCTAATTTATATTAGTAATTTGTCCTACAAAATGTTTAGTCATCTTTTTTGTAGAAAATCTCACAAGAACCCAGTCGCAAACCTTTCTCTCCGTTGGATGCCTTCCCCACTGAATGATATTTTCTTGCTGTTTTTGCTCTGTGGCAATCATTTCCTCAACTGTCATTTCATCATGTGAATCTTCCCTTAAACTCATATTTTCATTATCGTCACTTTCTTCCTCCTCAAATAATTTCGGAAGGATTACAAATTAATTACATTGCTTCATTAAATCGTTGCGAACAAATTATATCTGTCATAAAATAACATTGCCAGATTAATGGGAAAGTGCAGCCCCAAAAAGTGCGAGGCTGCACTTGCCCCTTTTTTTCGGGCCGCACTTTCCCAGTCGTATAATTTTCTAGGGCAAGTGCAGCCCTAAAATTAATTCATTTGAAAGTAAAAAATAATAATTCTCAGCTTTAAAAATACAAAAAGTAGACACGAAATAGTTGTACTTACGTTTTAGAAGCACGAAAAGTGAGAACAACAACAGAAGAAACGATGATTTCTCGAACCATAACAACATGGCACTGTAGTGGGAATAAGAAAAGTTAGGAAACGAGGGAGGGCGTAGAGTTACCATTCAAGTACCGCGATGCAAAGTAATAACGTTTACCAAGCTACCCAGATGGCAGCAGCGTTGTAGATATTCCCGGTTTCTGATTATTAATCTAAGCCGCACTTGCCCCAAGACCGCACTCACCCCAACTGACCTTATTTGTAGATTTTTTCAAAAGTTGGAAACTGGTCTACCAGGAAAAAAGTGATATGGCATATTACATTCTTGTCCTGAGCCCTTCAAATCTTGGAGAGAAACAAAGATCAGTTCTTAGTGACAATCGTATAAAATGTTATGCGCATTAAGATTTTTTCTTTTTTTTAACCGACTTCAAAAAATACCTTCTCAACTTGTCGAATCTTTTTATGTATATATGTATATCGCCTGTAAACGCAAACACGTTAGTCCAATTTGGAAAAAAAAATTTTTTTTTCTCTTTTGAAAAAGTACATACTTCCCAGGTGATCCCACGGTCATCAGATCATGTCTGATGATGGTATCCTTGAAAAATCAAGAAAACTCTTTAAATTCTATATTTAACGTTAAAACGATTACTTTTTTTTTTTGGTTACTAGCAATTTTTTTTTTTTTTTTTTTTGGAAAGCACACTTTGGTAAAATCAAACTGATGATGAAGACAATTTTCTTTGTAAATAATTTCTCATTTGAAAAAGCCTTTCTTCACAGTCTGCGGAAGTCTCCAAGACGCTGTGCTCCATATCTTTCTCTATTTTGCTCATCTTGGCTGTTTTTCGACTCCCGTGCTCGACTCGAGATGTACTTAAGAAGTGTACCACATACTCTACCCTACGTACTTATTTTATATTTACACCACTTAAAAGCAAAAAAAAAAAAAAATATTTTCAAATAAAAAAAAGAACCGACTTCAAAAAACAAAGAGGAGCTAAAAAGTAAAAAATAATTGATCATACTTGCATACGATTTCCTACCCAAACGTATAAATTAGATTTATTTTACAATTCGAGTCTAAAAATCAACTAAACTAAACACCCAACTATAAAATAAACACTGATTTTTATTATTATACGATGAATTATTTAACTATCTAATTAATTATATACGATCTCTTAATTTTTAATGATCATTTGAAGTCGGGGCCTCCTATAAACTACTACCTAACGTAACTGGCAACCCACCAAATACAGAGTTAAACACTAATTTGACAAAACGCGAAAGTCTTTAAAACTAAGCCTACTCACTTACGTTAAGTAGTAGTTTACAGGAGGTCCTGACTTCAAATGGTTGTTTAAAATTAAGAGATCGTATACAATTAGTTAGATATTAAAAAAATAATTCATCGTATAGTAATTAAAATCAGTGTTTGTTTTATAACTAGGTGTTTACTTTTGTTGATTTTTGTACTGTAATTGTAAAATAAATTTGATTTATACGTTTGTGTAGGAAATCGTATGTAAGTATGACCAATTATTTTTTACTTTTTAGTTCCTCTTTGTTTTTTGAAGTCGGTTCTTTTTTTTTATTTGAAAATAATTTATTGAAGGGTATCGCTCCTAAATGGGGCGTTCCCAAAATTTTGATGGGCTGCGCCATCTTCCTTTAGGGGGGGAGCATTCCTGGTTTTACGCTTTTTTCAAGATATCCCCCACCATATTTTTATTAAAGCAAAAAATCCTGAGTGACACGATGCCTCGAAAAATCGTTCACTTTTGTAAATATTTAAGGTACCGCACTAGTAGTAACCACAGTAAAGTATATTTTTTAAACTGTGTGTCCACAATATTAATTACCTCTATGGAAACTCAATGAGCGTTATAGATCAACTCTTCCTTAATCGGCACATTTTCTAAAAATGCTAAAATTTCAATTTGTTCAATTTTTATCCATTTTTTCCCAAACCTGAGATTTGATCCAGCAGTGGCCACCCCGAAATCTGAACGTTTCAGTAGTGGCCATCTAACATTCTCTCATCCGAAGAATTTACATTACTTACTTTAAGTTCAAGTAGCTGATGAATAAAATTGATTCAATAGGATAGCTACATTAAGTAACAACAAAAAAATCACATTATTGTTGTTCATTTCTTTCTTCAAAGTATATAAGTAAACATGAAGTGGCCACTACTGAACGACTGACTACTACTGGTGTTTTACCTTAGTTAATTTTTCTGAAAAAACCACAATTTTATCTGCCACTCCCCTTTAACTGATTTTCTGCCATTATTATATGCTGCTTCAGTGCATTTCCATGCTATATACCATAGGCCACTGGTTCTCAACCTTTTCACTGCTGAAGACTACTTGGTACACTTCCAAATCCCAAGCGGATCACAAGTTTTCTTAAATAAATTTCTTTACAACTATAAAAATGAAATAGATTAATTTTCGATTGTTATTCGTGGACCAGAAGGAAATTGTGCATAGGTGAACCACGGCTTCTGAATACAGATTCATTTAAAAAATCCCCTGTTGAAAAGAAACCTCTCACCCGAAAAAACATTTCAATATTGTGCTTTATTTATTTTATTTTATTTTTTTGCTCATCGTTTGTAAAGTAGTTCATAAAGTTCATTTCTCTTAAGGGAAAGAATTCTTCACTACACAATTTTCTAAAATAAATCTTCATTGTTGCTATCGAAAAATATCTCAAATATTTAACGTTTTTCTTCTATTAATTGTAAATGGCTAGTTTTTAAGAACCTTTTCTAAAGTCGTCCTAGTGTAAAAAGAACTTGAAACTGATTAGTGAAACCTCTAGAGGTTACTTGTTTTACTGGTCATTTCTTCGTGACAAGCCAAAAGATAAAACATTTTCTTACCAAAATAAAAAAATGCTCATCAATGGCTTATCTGTGCGTATTTGGAAAGAAAGTTATCACCCCGTTATACAGTAAAAACATTGTGGTAAACGACATAGTTTGATAAAGATCTGTTTTGCATTCTAAGTATGTTCCCTTCAGGATTAATGATTGAAACCACAATTTATTCAGGAAGAAATAATTTCGTTTTCCGGAAAAAAATGTCTTTTTTTTTGTGGTAGGACTAAATTTAGTTTATAAAGTAAATTGAAACTACAGAGTTGCTTGGAAGTATTTGCAAAGCACTCAACATTTGATGAGTAGCAAAAGCCGTGTAACGCTTGACCATTGATAGATGGCGGATGACCTTGAAGCAAAACATCATTTGTATCATTCGTATTAGGTAGAATCTGCCAGAAAGTAACGAATAGTAAGAGATACGGTCTCGCTAATCCTATCTATTCCAAAATAATACCAAAAAACCCATTACAAAATGATACAAATGATATTTTTGCTTCAAGGTCATCCGCCTTATTTTCGTCGTCAAGCTATACTTTTACAGTGATTCAAATATAAATTCAGATGCAATGAAAAGTCCATGTTATCCATTGAAAAACTGAACATACCCATTTATTAAATAACTACAGCATTGTAATATGATTAAAATAATTTTAAACTTTCTTATGTTTGAGGCAACTTTATCAAAGTCCACACAACAATCTTATTGTTAGGTTAAAAAAAAAAATAGTTTGTTACTCAAATTGATTCCCGTACTGTGTCTCTGCAGTTATATTCTCGATCTGACTCCTTCTTTTAAACAAATGAGTAGTCAACTTGAAGATTTTTTTTTTTTCTTATGTACGTTCTTGAATGTTTGAGGCACATTTTTTGTTGATTTTTTTTTTAAATTTCGGTGCAAACTGAAAAAAAAAGAAAAAAAACGGAATACTTTCGTTCGTAGTTGTTTGTTTTAAAATATAAATGTGTCTGGGTAGCATATGGTTTTATTAATTACTATGTTTCCGTAATTATTTTCCGCTCTAAATTTAATACAATGAATGTTTATTGATTCGGAAAATCGTCATCAACATACATAGCTTAATAAAAGTTTCAAAAATTTGTGACGGAAAAAAGGAAATACTCTTATTTTCAATATTTAAATGACCTCAAATTCTATTTTCATGCACTAACTTGGATGTTCCTCACATAAGTAATAACTTATTCCTCTTTATTTTCATTCAAACTTTTGAGCTTCGAAAAGGGCATCAAATTAGTTCATTTTTGGCTATAGAAATAAACAATTATATCTTTTTATGAATATCAAAAAACTATTTCTCTGTAATATTAAGCTTACATTATTTTTATAACTCTTGCCAATGAATTACATGCATATTTGTGCATAATCTTCCATACTCTTCAACGCACAAAAAACATCTCATCGATAACACCAACAATAGCCATGCCAATAACGAAAAACTGGTGAAATAAACAGAAATAAAAACAGCTCTAAAAAAATATGCTTGACAACAATTCCCAATTCTTTTGAATTGCTTATAACTCCAAACCATCAAGAGAGTTTTTCAAAAAGTTTTCGATTTCCTAAACTATCATGCTCAGAAACGGTGGCAGGAAATCTTTTTATTTTCTAAATTGAGTTAATGCTTTTTCTTCAATTTGTAATTCAGTTTGTACTTAAAATGAGTAAAGTGAGATAACAAGCGAGTTCCTCTTCTTTTACTTTTCAAAACTTCGATGAAATATCTCGCTAACACTTCGGGGTGTTTTCAGCTCTAATAATTTTGTTGTTATCTACGTGCCGAAAAAAAACTTGGAAGCTGTTGTTCTTCCGGTTATCAATGCCCTCTTGGGACTTACACGTGATTGACACTTAAGAAAAGGTGATAGTTGTTTTTTAGATGCGGCGGATATAAATATAGTTTTATTCAATAACTCGCTTAAACAATAATTGGTAGTTAATGCATGAATAATGCCTCTTTTTCAGTCAGGAACAATATTAAAAATTAAAAGTTAATGAAAAAGTAAATGAAAAATACATATCAAAGATTGTCAGTGATTTTTCTCTTAAAAATTTTGTTTTGCGCTTTTACTGCTAAGAGAGGGGATAATTTCATTAACATTACATGAATAATTAATTTGAGCTCTTCGTTTTTACGTGTTACGCATTTCTTTTATGCCACTTTTCTCAAGTAATTCCTGATGGTAAGTCCGGCCCATTTTCGAATTAAAAGTATTTGGTTTAGCTCTAAAGGGTCATTCCATAGTGACTAACGTAACATTCGCAGCTGATTTTCAAACTCTTTTTACTTACACCGGGAGTAAAAATAAATGTGTTTTGGTTTAATATGCAGATTTAAAATGTATAAGGTGACTATTTTACATTTCTGCCAAGAATTTGAAGCAAATTAAGCGCTGGCAGGTGTTTTTTCATCAAAAAAGGCATCGTGACTAACGTAACATTTTTGCAACCCTGAGAAACAATGCTTATGTTACGAGGCAAATTTTTCTGAAACTTACGCAGGCATTTAAAATTGGCCGAAATATTTGTAAGAGGTAAACAATCTATTTTTAAAAATGTACTACAGATTTATAACAAATGAAGCTTTTTTGGTCCTTAATGGTACTTTTACGAAAAACTGTGTGTGACTAACGTAACGTGACTAACGTAACTATCAAATAACAAGCAATGAATGCATATAAAAAACTTTTTGTAATTAATCTCTTGCTCTTATATTACTTTTACACTTTTTAGGAACCTTCTTTGTGTTGCATTATGGTTCTTTCTTTACTTTTTTTTCTATATTAGTGTAAGAAATTGAATGGAAATATTCAGTTCAATTAACTCAATTTGAATGTGCGGAAAAAAATAAACAAATAAAAAAAACTGCTTTTGCAAGTTGAATAACAATATTTTGGGCTAATTAAATCGTAAATATCTCTCTTTTAAAAAATTAACTTAATGTAAGTTGATAGTTTCACCGAATTCTAGTATTCTGCAGATATACTAGCTATCGTCATAAGAAACTCCTAGTATTTTCAATGGCATATTATTTTTTAAGGTTTACTGATTCATCGAACGAATAGTGTAGTGCCTCCTTTTGAATTAAAATGTAATATTGAAAAAAAAATATTCGAACGTTTTTGCAGAATGCATTTTAATTCCAGATATCACCGCAAATGTTTGAATTTCTAAATGATCATTCTTGCATTTTCTGAAATATATGGCAGCAGCGCTTATTGTCACTGTATCATGTAACATCTTCAAATGTTTTCCAACGAGCAGCCATTACTTCATTTTAATCATAGGTGGAGATGTATTTTCTAAAAAATAGAGACGTTCTCCTTTGTTAAGACTGTATTTCTATTATCTTAATTTTTAAGCTTGGATTCTTGTGTTGAATGCGCATTCAGCAGAGTACTCATTTTGCTTTACTCACCTTTTTTCTTTTTTAATAATTCTTTAAATTGGAAGTATCTTTTTAAAGACTGTTAAAAAAGTATTTTTTTAAGTAAACAGAAGGTCTACAATGTAATATTACTGGTACTTTTCACCCTTTATATTTATAATCAATATAGAATGCCTACATATTCAAAATTGTTCATGAAAATGTACAGCAAATTAAATAAATTTTAATTATTAGCATTTTTAAAATGTTAGGTTAGTCACGTGCAAACCGTTACGTTAGTCACAGCTCAAATGTAACGTTAGTCACACTAATTATTTTTTATCTACTAATACTAAAATAAATATTTTGCACTTTTTAAGTAGATATTACACTGATGTAAGAAAATAAAAAGTGATGTTTGGTTCGATCATCTGGTTTAGTTTTTAAGCAGAAAATAATACATTTTCGTGACTAACGTAACGTAAATATTTTCAGTGAAATAACCAAACTAATTAAAATACTTAACTTATAATGGATGCCAAAAGAACAGTCAATTTTATTGGGCCAACATCTAATCATTTAGAATAAACATAGTTCTTTTAAAAAATTGCAAAATTTTTTACATTACACAAGAAAACGTAGACGCATGTTTTTTGCACATGCTAAGCCTTTTCTACAACCTCGCACGTTTAGAGCCAGCAGAAAAACACCGAATGAAATTTTTGCAAACTGTTACTGGATTTATGTACTAGAAAGTATGCTGAATGAAATGATAGGTCACAATTAAGGCTTTGTGGGGAAAAAAATTCTGAGGTTGAGGTTGACATTTCTATGGAATGACCCTAAATTCAACTTTGAAAAAAAGATCTCATCACTTCAACAGTTTTCAAGCAAATATTCTTCTCAAAAAATATTTTGTACTCATCACAACATAAAAAAGATGCTCTTAACCTAAATAACAGGTTCAAAATTTACTGGAACTAAACGAGAGATTAGAATTTGGTCATAAACACGAAATGTGACTATTTAATTCTACATCTAAACAATATATACTCAAGCAGGTTGACCCACGTGTTCTAGTGGGTAAAGCCGCTGTCTTTCTCCCAGGCAAGCCGGACTTAATCCCAGGCTTTGGAAAGAATTTAGCACATCTTCCGCGAAAAGCGGACACATTGCGAACTTAAGGTTTCACACTAAGAGTTAAAGTAAGAGACAGATATTATTTGCTGTGAGACCAGAGGATTCTTACTCGATGACTTCGAAATTCATTCTGATAACAACTTTCAACTGTGGAGCTAAATTGTTATTAATTATGCAAACAAAAGTGGATATTTGAACCATCAGGTGAAGCAACAGAATTAAAAGAAATTTGTTATGCATAATTTATCGCATGAGATGCTTAAAAAGAGGTGAAAATTCACAGTGCTCTTTGGAGATGAAAGGAATTTTTGTTTTCAATCAGAATTAACCATTGAAATAATTTTTTTCACTAATATTTATCAGAGTAGTCCCTCCCCCCCCCCCTTTTCCAAGAGCGATTGCGCAACCTTAATGAATGCTAAAAAGCGACCTGTTGGAAATTTCATAACAAATATGGCTACAATATGTGAATACAAGCTGATTTAATGTAAATTTAAAGGCGTGACTAGTTTAGAAGGTTGGGAAATTAAATGCTTAAATGATCACAAATACTTATAAAGGTAACATTAATAACAGTTTTTCAACAAAAAAAACCTATGTCAGTTCAAAAATCAAAATCATGCATTCCCGGCATTTCTGACAGAAACGCACCTACGTGTACCTAATGCGCCGTGCACCTACACGCAAGTAGTGCAAAAGGAGAATGAACAAAAGTCAAGCTGACAGTTAGAACAAATAAAGCAAATTGGTTTCTAACGAAATGAAACCGAAAAATGAAGAAGCGTGGCCATGAGGGAAGGAAGCAAAGAAGTCTTTACCATAACTTATTTAAAAAGGGAAGTAGTCTGATTTCCGTCTTTTATTAAAAAGTTCATTGATAAAAATCTGCAGAAAATAGCTTCCATAAACTCCATAAAGTGCATAAACAGAGAGAAAACAACTTTTTCACATTAACCTTTTTTTCTCAGCATGGTACTTCAGGATGTTACGCTTATTGCATAAAACGACCTTGGTGACTTTATCGGTAAGGTGTCGGACTCGTAACCGAACGGTCCCGGGTTCGATGCCAGCCGGTCGAACATCCTCCGTGTTCGTTGATGGTGACTGTTGCACGTTAAATATGTCGTGGTCACAAAGTCCTCCAAGTGAATCAATACCTCACAGGTGCTGAACCTGAGATTGCTACGCTTCTGATCTGCATCAAAAAGTCGAATTGTCTTCAATGCTCCATCCAATCGATTAAACCGCAAATAATGGTAGGTACAGGGATCCTTGAGTGTGATATGATATGATTTCGCTTAAAACTAATCAATTAAAATAACTTTATTTAAAACTTCAAAAAGATTTTTCAAAATTGTAATTCCATATAGTAATTTATTCATGACATTCATTGTAACTGAGCTCCTAGACAACGGAAAATGAGACATCTGTTCAGTAAAAAAGCACACATGACAAACATACCAAAAGCGATTTATTAATTCTGCTAACGAATCGTGTTACGCATAAAATACAATTAGCTTACATGAAGTGAACGTTACGTTTTATGGAAATAATTACGTTCAAACGTAAGTCTAGCCCTTTGAAATATTATTGTCGATTAAGGGAAATGTTTTATGAAATTGAATCATTTTGTTTCAATAATAAGGTATTATCTCGCCATAATTACACCCGCTTTATTCATTTTAATGACTTTAATGACCTTCTCTAGACGTTGAAATTATTTTATCCTATTATAGTTTATCATGCAATTTGAAAGCCTCTGTGCGCTTGTTTCCTAGGATTGCCATTAGATGCTACTTTCAGCTATTATGGCGGTAACAATAACTAATTTTCTGCGTAATATTCATTATTAAACAAGTTTAAATCAAAGACATCGCATTTTAATCTCTTTATATGTCGCATGTAAATGAGAAACGTGATTTGTATGAAGGTGAAATGAAAACTGAAATGATGAGCCAATTCTTTTTAACTACACCTTTTTACTTGGTTTTGCCGAAATCTTAGAAAATAAAGTTTTAATAAACGTAAGTTTATTTTCAAAATCATCTATATATACTTCTGCTATATACTTTCATGAAGCATATTTCTGTTACGAAAATTTTATCACTATAATATTTTTTATTTTAATTTAATAAACGCTTTCAATACTCTTACAGGGTCATTCCATAGTGACTAACGTAACATTCGCAGCTGATTTTCAAACTCTTTTTACTTACACCGGGAGTAAAAATAAATGTGTTTTGGTTTAATATGCAGATTTAAAATGTATAAGGTGACTATTTTACATTTCTGCCAAGAATTTGAAGCAAAATAAGCGCTGGCAGGTGTTTTTTCATCAAAAAAGGCATCGTGACTAACGTAACATTTTTGCAACCCTGAGAAACAATGCTTATGTTACGAGGCAAATTTTTCTGAAACTTACGCAGGCATTTAAAATTGGCCGATATATTTGTAAGAGGTAAACAATCTATTTTTAAAAATGTACTACAGATTTATAACAAATGAAGCTTTTTTGGTCCTTAATGGTACTTTTACGAAAAACTGTGTGTGACTAACGTAACGTGACTAACGTAACTATCGAATAACAAGCAATGAATGCATATAAAAAAACTTTTTGTAATTAATATCTTGCTCTTATATTACTTTTACACTTTTTAGGAACCATCTTTGTGTTGCATTATGGTTCTTTCTTTACTTTTTTTTTCTGTATTAGTGTAAGAAATTGAATGGAAATATTCAGTTCAATTAACTCAATTTGAATGTAAGGAAAAAAATAAACAAATAAAAAAAACTGCTTTTGCAAGCTGAATAACATTATTTTGGGCTAGTTAAATCGTAAATATCTCTCTTTTAAAAATTAACTTAATGCAAGTTGATAGTTTCACCGAATTCTAGTATTCTGCAGATATACTAGCTATCGTCATAAGAAACTCCTAGTATTTTCAATGGTATATTATTTTTAAAGGTTTACTGATTCATCGAACGAATAGTGTAGTGCCTCTTTTTGAATTAAAATGTAATATTGAAAAAAAAAAAATATTCGAACGTTTTTGCAGAATACATTTTAATTCCAGATATCACCGCAAATGTCTGAATTTCTAAATGATCATTCTTGCATTTTCTGAAATATATGGCAGCAGCGCTTATTGTCACTGTATCATGTAACATCTTCAAATGTTTTCCAACGAGTAGCCATTACTTCATTTTAATAATAGGTGGAGATGTATTTTCTAAAAAATAGAGACGTTCTCCTTTGTTAAGACTGTATTTCTATTATCTTAATTTTTAAGCTTTGATTCTTGTGTTGAATGCACATTCAGCAGAGTACTCATTTTGCTTTACTCACCTTTTTTCTTTTTTAATAATTCTTAAAATTGGAAGTATCTTTTTAAAGACTGTTAAAAAAGTATTTTTCTAAGTAAACAGAAGGTCTACAATGTAATATTACTGGTACTTTTCACCCTTTAAATTTATAATCAATATAGAATGCCTACATATTCAAAATTGTTCATGAAAATGTACAGCAAATTAAATAAATTTTAATTATTAGCGTTTTTAAAATTATTAGCATTTTTAAAGGGTGAACCCTTTATATTTATAATCAAATATTAGCATTTTTAAAATGTTACGTTAGTCACGTGCAAACCGTTACGTTAGTCACAGCTCAAATGTAACGTTAGTCACACTAATTATCTTTTATCTACTAATACTAAAATAAATATTTTGCACTTTTTAAGTAGATATTACACTGATGTAAGAAAATAAAAAGTGCTGTTTGGTTCGATCATCTAGTTTATTTTTTAAGTAGAAAATAGTACATTTTCGTGACTAACGTAACGCAAATATTTTCAGTGAAATAACCAAACTAATTAAAATACTTAACTTATAATGGATGCCAAAAGATCAGTCAATTTTATTGGGCCAACATCTAATCATTTAGAATAAACATAGTTCTTTTAAAAAATTGCAAAATTTTTTACATTACACAAGAAAACGTAGACGCATGTTTTTTGCACATGCTAAGCCTTTTCTACAACCTCGCTCGTTTAGAGCCAGAAGAAAAACACCGAATGAAATTTTTGCAAACTGTTACTGGATTTATGTACTAGAAAGTATGCTAAATGAAATGATAGGTCACAATTAAGGCTTTGTGGGAAAAAAAAAATTCTGAGGTTGAGGTTGACATTTCTATGGAATGACCCTACAGTATCTCCGTTTATACCACAAAGTGAACTTCGAATAATCTGGGAGGAGATATGTTTTTAACATGGATGCCTTAAAGGAAAATAAAAATTTGAATGCAGAGAAAATTAAAAACTTGACACTTGTAGGAAACAGTACTTTCAAACAGGCTTGTAAAATAACTGGTTTCTTTATAAAAATGAATAAAGTTTTATTTAGTTCTCGAATTCCAGTGGCGTTTCGTTACTTAATCTTTGATAAGCAGTAAAAAAAATAATGCTTTTTCCCCGAAAGGATCTTTTCTGAAAGAAGATGTAAAACGAATTTTCATTTTTGCAAACGAAAAAAGGAGCTATTCACAAAAGGTTAACAAAAGCAATAAAAAACGTTTTCAAAATGGATTCAAGCTTTCGCTTATAAGTTTTTTACCCTTTCTACGAATTTCAACAAAAGTGCATTTTGGGAGAATAAAAAAAGTTACGTCTCTTTGAAAAACAAAGTAATTTAGAGATTATTGTTTGAAGCCCCATATCTCTGTTTAATAAGAGTTTTCAAATTTCAAACTTTTTCATTTACCTTTTTTATTTCAGCAATTTTTATAACTTCATTGAACAGTATTTACAGTGTGGATCCATGCACATAAAAAGATAAAATCCTCTCTTATATATCAATAAAACTTTTACGACTTATATTGAAGATAAACAATCATGAATTATTCAGTACTTAATGCCCGAAATAGTATATGAACAAATAAATAATCAATTTACAATTTTTATTTTTCAATCTAGTATATGCTATGTACTTATTTGTTAGCCCTATTTTAAAGGCCGGATAAAGTCAAAAAATCCGAAGACAGTAGAAAAAATGATATTTCTGTTCTTTAAAAGCGAATAATCACGAAAACAAAACACTTCAAACATATTTCCAGGAAGGTTTGGTCTCTGTAACATTATGTCCTCTACCTCCCAAGGACAGGTATGCAACATCGTTGTAAAAACTTGAATCATCTCGTTGTTCTGAGTGTGGTGAAAAACGTTTTTTGTAGATATCTGACGTCAAAGGTGCCCATCGATTACTAGTGCTCTTATGCATTGTCTCAATTTCCATTCTTCACCCATCCTACTATTTAAAAAGATATTCTATTTGCAAAGAAATTTATATTCGAAGGAAAAAAAGCAAGAAGTTTAATATTTTTGCAGTATACGTTTCTCCTCCAGGCCTTACTTGTTAAAGTGAAGTCGTAGACTGCACCACCATGCAGCTGCTATTGCACCAGTCCCCAAGTGGCTCTACTATCGAGTCCTCAGCCTACATTAATAAACTTTTAAACAAAAAAAAATTGTATTCCGAAAAAAAAATACCTGTATAGCAAGGATATCAATTTGGACGAACAACAGGACCTTGCTCAATTTTCTACTTATTTCATCTTTTTTTTTCTGCTAAAAGAATAACTTATGTTTCACTTACTTAATGAGATATTTTTAGCGCCTCTGCCGGCGTATTTCAAGGATTAAAAATAAGAAATACGACTTTACTTTCTATGGAGCTGCAGAGGAGAAACCATGGCCTTTTGTTGACCTTGTGTGATTGGGCGATTTGGCACCCAGTCTTTCATATGCCACATTTAAGGTACGGATGTCAATGGCACAGACAATTCTGACGCCCAGTTTTCTCAGTTAGTTCTCCTGATTGGAAATTCAACTTCAAATTTTATTTTGTCGAGAGTATTTAAAACCAAAAGAATACTCGAGTGATCTTTTACAACATGTTTCTTAGTTTATCTCTTAGTATTCTTCTATATTTCTGTCTGCAGCCATAAGTGTTTGTGCGAATCATTTGTACTGAGGGGGATTCTTAACTCTAATTTTTCTACTTAGTGACACCCTCAGTCAAAAATCACATCACAAAGCACAAAATGTTAGGAGGCGTTATCTCCCAGGATTCACAACTATTTTTTTCAAGTACGATCCACAAAAACTTCGACTACAAGTCGAAGTAATAGTGCGTTCAACGTGGTATTTAACCATCCTAACTCGAGCAGCGGTTACTGTGGGATTTTTGAGCAATCACCAATTGCTTATTCTCCTTATTCTCCTCACTTGACCAAAAATAATGTTGCTCTGATTTTTAAAATTGCTAATGCGGCGAGAATAAGCTAACTCGTTCTTTTAATATGTATTAAGAGGACAAACGCTCGTTTCCATGATTATAAATCCTTTGAGTTCATTCCAGGTTTAACTTAAACCGATTTTACTTTTAAAAGGAAGAAAGTAGGGTGGTTCAAAAAAACTTTTTTTTCAGCTAGAGTCCAGGGTACTCCCTTTTTTTTTCTTTACACTTACTAATAATATTATGCTGTAAAAGTTTTAGCTTCTTACTCAAATTTTAAGCGGGTGCTCAATAACGCCTAATTTAACATTAGCCGTAGCATAGAAAATGCCACAAATTTAGAAACATTTAATTTCCCCAGCTATTTTTTTGTAAATAATTAATTTATTGCAATGTACATGAATAATACTAGTGTATATTATAATACGTAGCATTGTTTTTTTCACTTCAATGTATTTTTTAACCCCCCTCTCCATACTTGCGAAGTTTGGGGGAGGTGGTTGAGCACCATCTTTCAGTTAAAATAAGAAACTACAATTCTACCAGTATATTACTATCCACAAGTCTAAAAACCTAGAGGGATGTCCCGTTATCTCGGACAAACTTTTTTACATGTATTTTTGAACCACCCTAGGGGAAGAGGTGCAAAATTATAATTTTTCAGGAAAAACATCAATATAGATGAATTTAAAAAGCAAAATTTCATCTAAGTATAAAACTTCCACATTACTAATTCCCATCATTTAGGATTTATAAGAAATAAAAATACGTAATGTTGTACGCTGTAAATAATCTTGATGATATGTGTAATGGTGGATATCGGCCATAAAATCTTTAGCTTTATTACTGCATCGTAATGACCATTTCTTTTTTAATAAATGTGCCTCGTATTACCTGTTCTGGAAAATCACCAATCATGATACTACCGGTGCAAATTTCTTAGCTATTTCCATTTCATACAATTTGTAGTAGGGTTAAATCGCATTTCGTAATTACGAAAAACATAATTTGAATTCAAGAGATTCGCAACTCCAGAGCTCGAATACGCTACCTTGTGGTGATTAACAATACTAAAGGAAAAGGTAAAACATTATATTCCACGTGTTTTCTTTGGAGTAAATTTCAGGCTTCAGACAGCTTGTGGTGTAATTTAGTTTCAGAAGAATAGAAAAGAAAGTTTCCCACAAACACGATGAAAAATTTCTGTCATCCACTAAGCGTCAAAGCAGCATAAGTTACTGCATTTGTTTGTTTTACCTTTTTCATCCGCCATTAGACAGGACTGCAGCGTCCACTATAGTTTATTGGAGTTGCGAATTAAAATTCAAATGAATGCTGAGTGCTGGATGTTTTCTTTATTTCTTTTCGATTTCTTTGTTTTATTTCAAAGCTAAAAATAATAACTTCGAATTCTACTGCGTTATTTGTAATGCTCTAATTTTTCTTTGAAAATACTCCTACAAAAAAGGCATTTTCAAAATATTTGCGAGTTTTTTCGCAGAAAATATCAATACAAAAATGTCATTGAAAAGTGAAATATGACGTATGAGAAAAGAATGATTCAAACAGGCTTATAATATTTCTGTTTATTTCTCCTGGCTTAGAAAACTTTATACAGTGCTATTTATTTCACGCTTCCAAAGTATTTTGTTACTTTATATCTTGACTTACAGCTTTAAAAGTAGTTTTTTGCGAAGTTTATTCCTTGAATAGAGGACACAGAGAAAAAAGTTCTACTTTTTGCAAAAATGAAACCTTTTTTTGGCTGTCTTGTAAGCACAATAGCCTAAAACCAATTTTGAAATAACTTTGGTATAATAAGTGTTTTTTATTTCATTTATGACTAATTCAATCATAGAGCAAAACAAAGAAATTTTAAAACTGCTCATATATGAAGAACAATATGCACATTATTATTTTAAAATAAAGTTTCATAAAACAAAGTTGTACTCGGAAGCAATTTTATGAGAGTACGTAATGAGTTCAATTGAGGCAGTGAGAAGCATAAGGGTGTAAGGGCCAAAATTTAAAATTTAGGTCAAACATCCCTTACGATGAGTCAAACCTTCGTCAACGAGGAGATTTGGCCCAGTTTGGACACTCTTGAAAATCATCCATAAAGAATTTTAATGTGTAATTTAAACAAAACATTTTAATGTAAAAAGTTGCTAGACATCATAAGAAAACAAGTAATATCAACTTGGAAATTTTCTAACGGCTAGGAAAAAATAGATAAGTGTATTTGAGGCAGTGAGAAGCAAAGAGATGTAAGTGCTAAAATTAAAAATTTGAAGATAAGCAGTACAAATAGCAGGAAAACCACTCTGCTATTTTAGTGCAAGAGATGGTACTAATAGCCCTAGGAGATGCTGCTACACTGTATGATTTAGGAAATGAATACAATGAAAGCCTACCTAGGATCTGAACTTTAAACGCGTATTACTCAAAATTTTAAAAGGTCCACTTAGACCTCTTTGCTTCTAACTGCTTCAATTGATGAAAGATCTTTATTATTATTATTATTATTATTTGACATGCTCTTCTCCTTTTTTCCCGCTGAAGAATGTAAAAAATAAATTCACCATTTATTGTGTTTAGGAATTCAAATCAATGCAATTGTAATGTATGTGTGTGTGCGTGTTGAAGTGTAATATCTCTATTGTTAAAAGTACAATAATTTTAGTTTTCCGTATAACTAAATGAAGCCTAGTTCATTAAGACACAGAAAATTTAGCTTTTCATTAAAGACTTCATTGCTGTAATGATCTTCCTCATCTCCTGGCTTATTAACCAATCCATCAAGGCTGACGGTTTCATTTTGATACGGCGATAATCGGATAACCATCAAGACCAAATAGATTAATCGACTTAATACGGAAACTATTTTTTCGTTTTGGAAGATTGATTACTTTCTCGACAGCCGCGAGTTCAGGCTTCATATAATGACTTGACATTTGTTTACATTTCTGCAAAACCTGTTGTTTTGTTACCGGAACAATTGTTTTCATTTTCATTCAGTTTAAATTTTTGGGTCTTAGTAGCTAAATGTTAGCAGTAGCCTCTAATTCTGCAAGTTAGAAATTTTGTCGCTTAAAATAGAGAACATGGATTAAAATCCTTTCTTACTCATGGTTTCTCGTATTTTGAATTAAGGAAAACCATAGGATGTTAGGATATTAGAAACACTTATTATTCTTGTTTTAATTAATTAAGAAAAATTGAACAAAGTTCGTCTTGCATAGAAAAGAAAGCGTTTTTAAATGACATAGCAATCTGTGAGGTGTGGAAATTTTTTTGGCGTCTTTTTTCACTTTTTTTTTTGTGACTTTTCCCTGAAAAAATTAATTACGAATTTACATTTCCATTTTTAAAACAACCCTCAGGTCTGAAGAAATTTTATACTAAATGTCAAGGCTGTAGGTGCTATGGGGTCTCCTAGACATCCCCCCCCACACATAAACAAAACTCTAACATTACCTTTTTTTTAGCACATAGAGACACCCTGTACAGTACATCAAAGGTTTTTTGCTCCAACAAGATTTATTAATGGAAGAAAAAAAGCATTTTGGTAGATTTTAATGTTTACATTTTTGAATAAAATCATGGTCCTTATGCAGCGAAAATAATTCTTTTTAAAAAGTGTTCTGTGGTATATCTGTATTGAGGCAGGCAACATGGAGAGTTTTTTTCATTCCAATTAGGTTGCGTAAGAAACGTTTATCTTTTGCATATTTAGTGCAGGTATGGCAACCAGTTTTCATGTGCTACTATTAAGCTGGACTTTGAATAGGAACTGAACCGAAAATAAAAAAACAAAAAACAAAAAAAAAACGTTATTTTAGTATTAACGAAAACCGGAACTGAACCAAAAAAAAAAAAAAAAACTATCGGTTTATCTTGATTTGATATAATTCAGTCACTTTGTTACTGTCACTTACTGATCTATATTTTCTTTCTTACCATGATTTTACTATGTAATAATTATCATTACATGTAGCACATTACTTTATTTATGACAGAATTATATTTTTGTTACAAGTTATAGAGTTAACATAAAATTGAATTTTTCATTTGGAGCTGAACCGAAAACCGTTATTTTTGGCGAAGCGAAAACCGGAAATGAACCAATAATACAGTTTTTAGGACAGTGTAGACTTTTTTGTTGAACTGGAACGAAAACTGGAATGAAAAAAAAAAAAAAAAAAACATTTGCAGCCTTGCCATTTAAACGTTGATTTCAATGACACAGAGAATTTTGACTCCCAGAGTTTCCCCCAAATGGTCGGAACTTGGGCAGTGGGCACTCATGATCCAAAATATCACTAGAAATTTAATTTAACCGAGAGTTTCTGTGCCAAATAGGCACTCAAGGAATCTTTAGTATGCATCCTAATCATGCAGTGTAGATCGACTGGTTATTTATGAAGTGGATACAGATTCTGCGAACAAAGGCGTTCGATTCCAAAGCCTAACCACTAAACTTTAAATAAAAAAATAGCATATGAATAGAGAAGAATGAGGAAAATATTACAGCTGAAATAATATGTTTAGATGAATTAGGTTAAAATCGTGTTCCGAAAAATGTCTTAATAACATCATTAAATCTTAATTTAATAATTTTTAATTATTTTGTTATGTTTTTCATACTGAAATGGTTTTAAAACATACTCCAGTGGCCTACTACAGCAAAACAAAAATTTGGATACATTCTTGGGGTGTGAAAAAAATAGTTGATTATGACTTGAGCCCAAATTATTTGCGAATACATATGTGCATATGCAAATGCACGATTTTGCTTTCTTTGACGTTAATGCATATGAGTGCACTACAGGACCAACAACAGGCAATCTCGGCCATGTGTGTAACTTGCAGCGTGCAGTAATGCCTTTAATGTGGCAGTTCACCTCGAAAATAAAACAGTGCAAACGCTAAAAATATCCTTATGTATCAAGATTTAAGGATCCAAAAATGTTTAATAACAAATAATGATTAAAGTAACAAAAGATAAATTAAAAGTTTTTTGGAGATTGTATGAGTGAGTGAAAAAGTAAACAATAAAAAAGTGTCTTAGAGAGAAAGAGGCTGAGTTATACTCTGCGTTTGCATCCTCTGACGACAGGCAAGACGAAAATGTTAGGCTAAAGTGTTTGAGTGGCTAAATTATTAAGGAAATAATTCACTCGTTTAAGTTTTAGACTTAAAAAATGGTGAAAGTTTAAATTGTTCACAAGCACTAGTGTGTGTTTCGTTTTAAATGTTTATATTTTTGTTGCATCTCTGTTTGGTCATCTTTACTAATAATAAAGCTGATAGTCTGTCTCTCTAGATGTCTGTTACGCGCGTAGCACCTAGACCGTTCGGCCGATTTTCATAAAATTTGGCACAAAATTATTTCGTAGCATAGGAGTGAGCACCTCGAAGCGATTTTTCGAAAATTCAATTTTGTTATTTTTCTATTCCAATTTTAGGAACATTTTACCGAGCAAATTATCATAACGTGGAGAAGCAAATTACCATAGCGTGGACGAGGAAGCTACCATAACATTGGCGAACAAATTAAAGTTGCAAACTGGCGAGAAATTCATCATCCAATATTTATAAATATGCAGGCGAACCAAATGACCTTTTAATTTCTATTTCGGGCAAAGCCGTGCAGGTACCGCTAGTTCAGGAATAAATCGTCCATTTTATTGTCTGTTAATATGACGTGCTCGTCTGGTGTCATGTCATTAGATAGCAATCTTAACTTAGACTTTTATTAGGGGTAGGACTTAATTAGGGATACGCAGAAAGAAATCATACTAGGGCTTATTTATTTGATTATAGTTTAATTTCGACAAAAAACAGTTATTTGACTTTTTACGTAGTAGGTTTAAAAGATAAAAGTATGATTGTTTATGATGAGTTCGATTTCCAATTATGAACGAGATTTGAATGCAGATAGAAATATAATTTAGGTTGGTTGAGAGAAGGGGGAAGCTCCCCCTCTTATAAAAAAAAGTGTATACGACTTTCAAACTTATTTTACAGTGATCATGTCACATTTTACCAGTGATTGGTTCTACATACATTTGCCTTTCATGTAACTTTTTTCAGGGTCATAGAACTTATGCCAAATAACTTTTTTAAAAAACATTTTTTAGGGATGTCAAGCAACATTTTTCAAAGGAGTGTTTTGAGGTTAGTTTTCGTTATATTTTTAATCTTCATTAAACTTTTATGCATAGTTTCACCTAAAGTGCAAACAGAAGTAGAAAGTTATGTACAAAGTATAATTGTTATATGTCTAAGAGGAAGAGTTTCACTTACCCCAAAAATTTTATCTAGTGGAGATAAGTGGGACTCTTCATAACAATGACGGTTTGAAAAGGAAAAACAACTCTAATGAAATAATTTCTACGGATGAAATACAAGATAATTATGAATATTATTAATTATTTGGTAGGAATTGATAGTTCAGCTACAAAAACTGCAAAAGCTGGTGAGTGTTGACTATATATTTGAAAAACTTGTATCATCAAAAAGCATAAAATATTATGTATATATCTGAACTTGGAATTTGATGATGCAAATAACATAACATAGAAACAATATACTGCGAAATATGCTATAAAAAATAAAAATAGCGACCATTTTTGCTTGCTAGATGTAGATGAGGATAGAATTGCTGAGGATGAAATAATAATGATTTTCCCTCAGTCAACTTTAAATAGACATTTGAGGCAGTGAGAAGCAAAGGGATGTAAGTGACAAAATTAAAAATTTAGAGATAATCAGTAAAAATGCAAGGTTTTACTCAAAACTTGAAAATGTCCACTTGCATCTCTTTGCTTCTCACGGCTTCATTTAGTGTTTCTAATTTCTTCTTCACCTTATAATACTTTCTTATTTCCAAACATTTCAACTCTATGATGTCTCTCGGATGTCTTTTCATCCATAAGCTCATTATTTTTTGCATTGAAAAAGGCGTTCCCTGTAACGCCGAAACACGTGTCTGCTGTATTTTACAAATTTGTGCTTCTTCTAACGTTGTTTTGTCTTACTCTATGATGTTTATTCAACACTGCTTTATATTCAAAAGTAAATAGATACCTATCGGCGTTCAATAAATTTCACAAATGTGTGTGTGAGGTCTATATACAAATATATATATAATTTTCTGTCGTGCAGATTTAAAGGAAAGTAGATATCTTATAAATGAATGCATTTTAAAGAAATATTTCATACCAAAAATTTACATTCTTTTTCAAGTAAGACCCATTTATTCCATTTTCAGTTATACTTGATTAAAATAAAAAGTAGTTGGCCAATTTTCCCCTCCGCATAAATTAAGTGAGACACCAAATCATTTTTTTTTCAATAATCATTCAGAATATTTAAAGCATTATTTTTCTAAATAATAGAGCACCTTTGTTTAGTAAATAAGTTCAAGATAAAATAAATCAATGAGTTCAAATTCATTTTTGTTTCAAAACTTTTGTAAGGGATTTCAATAATGTTTTACTAAAATACAAACGCTGTCCTAAATTGAAAGAGATCGAAAACTTTCTAAACGGTAAGGACATGGATCATTCAATTGGCATAGTACGGCAATTAAATAAGTTTATTGCGTCAAATACGGTGCTATAACATTTGTAAAAGTTAAAAGAATAGTTTTAGTTTTCGAAATTACATTAAATGACAAAACGGAAAGTTTAACAAGGAAAATAAAAACCTTGAAGTATATATTGTGTTTTGCAATAAATGTAATTGATATGCTATCATTATTAACTGTTTTAATACATATATACAGCCTGTTCCAAAAATATAGACACAAGAATAAAATAAAATTAATGGTAAACATAAGAATAGGAAGACTTTTACTTCATTCTAGCTGCGCTGTCCGGCTTTGCACGGTCTACCTCGAAAATAAAAGTTAGGTCAAGTGACGCATGTTCAACAATCAGATTTCAATTAGAGGAGAAAAAAACCTGTAAAATTTCTCGTCAAAACAATTATTCTTAAAGAAAGAAAAGGGCAAATCAAAAATTCCCGAGCAACTTCAACGCAATTTTCTTGATTGTCTTCTGCTGGCGGTATCAAAAAAAAAAAAGAAAAGAAAAGAAAGAAGATAAATATCCAAATGATACTCAAAAGGAGAAATTTTTACCTCAAAACAAAAACAAAATTTTATTTAGTCACAGTCGAGAAAAAAAAGAGGCAACCTTCTGAATGGTGTTACTCACGCTAATTTAAAATGAGATCGCGCAAACGATAATTTTCCGATAAGAAATTTCGTTCCATTAGGCTTAAAAATGCTTTAAAAAATTTTCCCGGTGATTTTACAGCCTTGGTTTTTCTTGAAATTCAAAGAAAGTTAAACAATTTCAGCGGTAATTTTCGTGCACTTTCTAATGGCGCTAAATTCGAACTGATCGGATAACTATTTCGGGTAGAGAAAGAGCCATTTAATGCCATTTTCGAGCCCTAAAATTAAAATTCGAACAGTTCGGTTCTCGTTTGGCGATAGAAAAAACCCTACGTTCCTTCTCGGGTGCCCAAGTACCTCGGTGCGAAATTTGGTCCAGATCCGCCGAAAACTGGATTTATATAGGGAACATACACACACACACACACACACACACACACACACATATATATATATATATATATATATATATATATATATATATATATATATATATATATATATATATATATATATATATATATATATATATATATATATATATATATATATATATACTAGCAAAAATACCCGGCGTTGCCTGGGTCAGTAATAATTATGAGAAAAAATCGTTACTTGCTGCTTTTGTTTTCTGGTTTAAGTGAAAGAATTTAAAACACATCTTTTTGACGTGATTAAAAATCGAGTTTCTTCCTTACCCATAAAACTAAAATAGCAATAAGAATAAAGAACGAAATAAGTATTGATTTAGAAATGAAAGCACGATAATTAAGCGTATACAAATTTCCGCAGTATGAACATGGAGTCTAAAACCTTCTCTGTATGGCTATTGAAGTACGGAAGTGTTTTAAAAAAATGTAGCCGTGCTCGTAATCCCCTCTTATACTTGCTTTAGTTATTTTGGGAAATTTCAATCATTGTGGGCTCTTGGTGCGATTTTACCGAATTTGCGGGAATTGTTTTGGGATACCTTCGATGATGGTATTCGTGGGATGGATTTGGGATACCTCTCCCTCCTTTCCTTACTTTGTAAAACGATATGATATTAATTTTCGTTACAGAGATATTGTCGCCAGATGCTGAGATACTTTTGGCCACCATAAAATGGCGCTAAAGAGTTTCATCCGAAATGCTCCCAAAATAAGTAGTAAAATTTGGCGATTGTTTGAAATTGTGCAAAAAGGAAAATTAATGGAAGTTTTTGTGCTGTTTATGGATTTGCCTAATTTAGTTGCTGGATTTTTTAACACAATAAAAAAAGTTTTTTAAAAGATTCTTTGATTGGCGATATTTTGTTTACATGGTGAAAGCTGAGAAACATTATGACGCAGTCTTTGACTTCAAAAACCGCGACAGTTGAAAAAACTGCCAATTGCATCCGCTACTGAAATCTTTCTGCATTAATTTTGGCGAGGTTTCTGCTGTTAGATTGGATAATGATTAAAAAATCCAATCAGCACAAATAATAAAAGAAAAAAACCCATTAATTAAACTAAAATTCCGTTTAAATGGAAAATAATCAACCAAATCTAGTACTATTAGCCAATCTTGGGGAAAAAACGTTACTTTAAGATTTGACTTGAGAAAAGCCTCCAACAATCAGACGAAACACAAAAACATTCAACAATTCTAACTATGAACTGGGAGTTGAGATGATACACTAAATAATTAATTGGGTTGAGGAAAGCCTTCGAACATGGACCAAAAAAAGCTCATAACTCGTTTTTCATACAACTTAGAACTTTCTAACAGATGCCATCTTCAGCAGAAAAATAAGCACTTTCGATGGACACACAATTTTAATATGTGCACATATTTTTTCACCGTCATATTGGGGCATTTATGCGAAAATTTGGGCAAATTAGAATAAAAAGGGAACTATCAATCGGATTTTTTCGAACTGGTCTACAAACCTCCCCAGTACCAAAAACAACAAACAGTGAAAGTTTCAGCCAAATCTGCCGGGTAGTTTCTGAGATCTTAGGGAACAAATTTACCAAACTCCAATTTTATATATATATATATATATATATATATATATATATATATATATATATATATATATATATATATATATATATATATATATATATATATATATATATATATATATATATATATATATATATATATATTGTAACGGATTCGGTGCGACTTCCACTTTCTTGAAATGAAGACACAGTTCTTGATAAAAGCACAGGAAATTTATTTACACTATGTACAGGAAAGATCGTCAACAACTGCTAAATTATTCATCAGCAATAAAGCAATTATCACACAACACCGTAAACTCAACGTTTACACACGTATTTACTTCCAAATACGAAAACAACACAGCGAAATGCCTCGCTATAAACAGAGCAAAAATGCTCTCCGTTCGAAATCCTCAATCGAAACTAAACTGTTTATCCATCGCTAACGGCTTATATATACCGAAAAGAAATCTCTCAAATATTCCAGAAAATGCTACGACGTTCTACAACTACACTTCCATTGATAAAATCAGTGAATGAAATAAGAAAAAAAAGAATAAGGGGTTGTATACTTTAGCCATATGTTAAGGGGTTGTATATTCATTACGGGAAACTATTTACAGGTTACGTTACTACAATAATTACTATTTACAGGATTTGTAACATTGCCCCCTTCCCAAGGACTGCACGTCCCGGGCAGTACAATCCCCAGAAAGGGTGCCAAACTTCTATCACAAGTTTACAAATATACACATTAATTAATAACTAACAGATACAGAAAACACAATAATAACAAGAAATATTACTAAACATTAAAAGCAAAAATTATCTACAACTTTTATGTTATCAACCATGGTTGTTTACGTAATACTCATGAACTATGGCCATAGTATGGGGCTAACCGATCATAATGTATAACCCTAGGTTTTGCATTAGGTGATTTTTGGATCCTCACTACGATGTCATTTAGTCGGTTAAGGACTTTGTAGGGTCCATCCCAATGCGACTGCAATTTGGGTGACAGACCTTTCCGTCGGATGGGATTCCATAACCAAACCTTGTCGCCTTCGTTGAATTCATGTCCAGTAGACCTTGTGTCGTATCGGGTCTTCATCTTCTCCGCCGCGATGTTGATTCGCTCCCGTGCGAAGTTATGAACGTCTTCCAACCGGGCCTGGAGATCCTGGATGTATTCCTCAGGCGATGCAGGCGCATCCGGAGGACGACCGAAGACGAGATCACAAGGTAGCCGAAGCTCTCGTCCGAAGAGCATCTGAGATGGGGCATATCCGGTAGTCTCGTGGACAGCACTGCGGTAGGCCAGCAGGAACAAAGGCAGCTTCTTGTCCCAATCCTGTTGATTTCTGGATACCATAAGTGAGAGATTATTCAGGATTGTGCGGTTAAATCTCTCCACCATGCCGTCCGATTGTGGGTGTAGTGGTGTTGTCCTAGTTTTCTCAATTCCGAGAATTTGACATAGGCCCTTAAACACAGCAGAGATGAAATTCCTCCCTTGATCGGAATGAATCTGCAAAGGTGTTCCATATCTCGAGATCCAGTGTTGGACTAGAGTCTCTGCTACGGTGGTAGCCTCTTGATCTGGAATGGGATATGCTTCCGGCCATTTGGTGAAGTAGTCGATGGAAACAAGAATGTATTTGTTCCCATCAGCAGTTCTTGGTAGAGGACCCAGGATGTCGATCCCAATTCGTTCGAAAGGAGCTCCAACGTTGTACAGATGTAGCTTCCCTCTGCTTCTCTTCTTCGGTCCTTTACGAGCAGCACAGGCGTCACAAGAATGGCACCACTTCTCCACGTCATCCTTCGCCTTGCTCCAGAAGAAGCGCTCCCGAACTTTATTGAGGGTTTTCAAGACACCAAAATGTCCTCCAGTCGCACTACTATGTATTTCTTTCAGAACATCTGAAATCCTTGATCGGGGAAGTAGTAACTGCCACCTAGACGTTTTGCCGTCATCAGATTCCCATTTTCGGTGTAGCACGCCGTTCCGTAAATGGAGCGAGTTCCATAAAGCCCAGTATCTTTTTGTTGCAGGACTGAAGATGGAAACGTCCTGCCAGCTAGGTCGCCGACTGTCACTTTCCATGAACTCGAAATTGGTTTTATGTCGGGGTCTTCAAGTTGATCTTTTCGAACTTGGTCGTCACTCCATGGATCAGGTTCTGATGATGTTGGAGTCACTGTCACCTGATAGGCGGTAGGGCTAGTCGTTCCATACTGTTTCTCGATTCGGGAACAATAGTGGCAGTTCTCAGGACAGGGTCTCCTTGATAAAGCGTCAGCATTACCGTGAGATAACCCTTTTCGGTGCTTGATCTCCATGTCATATTCCTGGAGCCGCTGTATCCATCTGGCTATCTGGCCTTCCGGATTTTTGAAGTTCAAAAGCCAAGTTAATGAGGCATGATCTGTCCGAAGCAGAAATTTTCGGCCGTAGAGGTAATGATGGAAGTGTTCTACAGCTTTCACTATGGCCAGTAACTCCTTTCTGGTGACGCAGTAATTTCGCTCCGACTTTGATAAGCATTTGCTCCAGTAAGCGATGACATGTTCATTTCCGTCAATTTCTTGGGATAAAACAGCTCCGATGCCCTCGTTGCTCGCATCAGTGTCTAGGATGAAGGATTTTTCAGGCTGAGGATAGGCGAGGATAGGCGTTGATGTTAAAGCCTCCTTCAGTCGTAGAAATGCATCTTCGCATTCTTTGGACCATTCAAACTTTTGCTTGCTCTCCGTCAGCTTATGTAAAGGTCGTGCAATGTTGGAAAAACCCTTCACAAACTTCCTATAGTACGTGCAGAGCCCCAGGAAACTTCGCAGCTGATGGATGTTTTCGGGACGACTCCAACTCTTGACCGCAGATACCTTCTCTGGATCGGTTTGCACACCCTCAGAAGAGATGATGTGACCAAGGTAGTTCACTTCCCGGCGGAACAAATTACATTTGGACGGGCTTAACTTCAGATTGGCTTCCTTAAGCTTTTGCAGCACCTTCCTAAGATTTGCCAGATGTTCTTCGAAACTGCGTCCCACGATGATGATATCGTCTAAGTAGACCAGACAGGATTCGTAGGAAAGTCCTCTTAACACTGTCTCCATAAGACGCTCGAACGTAGCTGGTGCATTGCAGAGGCCGAAGGGCATCACTTTAAACTGCCATAAGCCTTGTCCAGTTGTAAAAGCTGCCTTCTCTCGGTCATCAGGGTGTATCTCAACCTGCCAGTAGCCGCTCTTCAAGTCCAGGGTCGAAAACCACTTGTGTCCGGAAAGAGTGTCCAAGGTGTCGTCTATCCGTGGAAGAGGGTAACTGTCTTTCTTGGTGATTTCATTCAGCCGTCGGTAATCGACACAAAATCTGGTGGAGCCATCTTTCTTTCGGACTAAGACGATGGGAGAAGCCCAGGGACTGGATGAGGGTTCGATTACATCATTCTCCTTCATCTCTTTCAGGAGGGTCTCAACCTCTTCCTTCTTGGCGAACGGTAGTCGTCTTGGATGCTGTTTAATAGGGAGGTGTTCTTCAGTGTAAATCCTATGCTGCGTTAAATTCGTACGGCCAACATCCTCCGATGTAGATGAAAACAGATGCTTGAAGTCGTCCACCAATTGTTCCGCAGCAGTTCTTTGATCTTTCGATAATGGCGCACTCCCAATTAACTTCGACGTCAAGGACTCAGAAGACACAGTCTCAGGGGAATTGATTCTTCTAATGATGCAGTTTACTGGAGTACAAGTTGCCAACACTTCACCTTTTCGGATATTCCTTGGCCTTTCACTCACGTTGGCGACTCTCACAGGAATCATCCTTAGAAAGGTCCACAAGCGTAGATGCTACCAGTACTCCTTTTAGGCTATTGCTTAGGTTAGGGTATTCAATGAGTCCAAATCGAAAACTATTGCTTTCTTCAAGGGAGCCAGGTATTAATGATTCTGACCTTGAGGGAATCGATAAATCTGTTTGAGCTATTATTTGATGAGCGGATTTTACATCACTCTCTGCAGGAAAAACGGCTATGTCTTCTCTCATCGAGTGCAGCTCATTAGTCTTGAAGTCGAGAGTGAAGTCATATTTCTTCAAAAAGTCCAATCCGAGAATGAAGGGGTCCGTGATATTAGCGACGAATGCAGTATGATGGTAGGTGGCATTCCCAAACACTATTTCCAAGTCCACTTTACCGTCAATCTCGATTTTGTCACCTGTCACAGTCTGGAGACTTACGCGTGGCGATGTCCACAACAGCTTCAATCCAAATTCACGAGCCACATCTGTCCTAATGATTGTCACATTGGCTCCAGTGTCGACAATCAGTCTGCAGGGGTTCCCATTTACATGTGCGTAAATGAAAAGTCCATCACTGCCACTACTAGAAGAGGAAATCTGCAGAGCTTTAGTGGTGGTGATTTCCTTCCCTCGCGTAGCTTGGCGAGCCGGACAACTCCTTCGCAGGTGTCCTTCACTACCGCATTTCCAGCACTTCTGCTCTTGTGTCTTTTGGGCTGTTATGCTGCTCAAATGTCTTGTCAAGTCACCGAGTTGTCTCTCAAGTTCAGCGAGGTGGGACGACCTGGAATCAGACTCATCAGCTTCCTGAGTCCGGATTAGATGGCGATCCACACGAGTTGCTTCTTGGGCGGCCTCGTATCTCATCGCATACATAACGGCAGAATTCAGGTCTTTGACATCCGCCATCCGTAGAGCTTTCTGGATTTCCGGATCTCGAACCCCGTCGATGTAGTAGTTGAGTGCCAGGTTGTCTCGAACATCCGCAGGGCAGTCGTAAAAAGCAAGATGAGACAGTCTCTCGATGTCCGCCGCAAGCTCTTGCAGGGTTTCCCCAGTTTTCTGGAAACGGGACTTCAACTGGAGTCGGCTGAAATCTTTCTGGCACTTCTCACCGAAGCGAAGCTCCAACGCAGCTGTGAGGGCGGCGAAATCCAGGCGCTGGCTGTCCGGAAGGGTCTGAAGAATGTCCGCTGCGTCACCTCTCAGGGATGCTGCAAGATGGCAGGCCTTGGTAGCAGAGTCCCATCCGTTCGCTTCCGCCACTATCATGAATTGAGTTTTGTAAACCTGCCACGAAGTTTTCCCATCAAATGTGGCAAGTTTAATGGACGGACGAGCAACCGATGTGGGAGCGCCAAACTGTACAGAACTGCTTTCCGCGGTCGCCAATCTCCTTTCCATGTTTTTAATTTTCTCATCCACATGATTTTCAACTGTTGCGATACGGTTTTCTACTGTCTCAATTTTTTCATCAAAAGCATCAACTCGATGCTCTATCTCATTAAATTTATTTTCCATCACAGTCTTTACCGAAGTAAGGTCGTTTTTAATTTCCTCTTGGTTAGAAGCTAAATCATTTTTCAGTACCATTAAATCACTTTTCAATTGTTCTTGATTAGCCGCAATGTCATTTTTTAATTGTTCTTGATTTGCAGTAAAACTTGCAGTCAAATCATTTTTTAATTGTTCTTGATTAGCCGCCATATTTTCAGTCAAGTCGCTTTTCACAGCATTAATTGCTTCCAGAAGTTGTTTTAATTGGTCATCCATTGCGCGAGTAATCACCATAAAAAACAAAGTCTAAATTTAAAAAGTCTTTATGAAGAAATGTCCAAAGTCACACTTACTGCAAGAAAGTCCTGAAGTAGCCCCACGTTGGGGCGCCAAATTGTAACGGATTCGGTGCGACTTCCACTTTCTTGAAATGAAGACACAGTTCTTGATAAAAGCACAGGAAATTTATTTACACTATGTACAGGAAAGATCGTCAACAACTGCTAAATTATTCATCAGCAATAAAGCAATTATCACACAACACCGTAAACTCAACGTTTTACACACGTATTTACTTCCAAATACGAAAACAACACAGCGAAATGCCTCGCTATAAACAGAGCAAAAATGCTCTCCGTTCGAAATCCTCAATCGAAACTAAACTGTTTATCCATCGCTAACGGCTTATATATACCGAAAAGAAATCTCTCAAATATTCCAGAAAATGCTACGACGTTCTACAACTACACTTCCCCCAGACAACCACAAATGTCTCTTAGACATCCAAAAAGGTCCATGACATATCCAAATATCCATTGGATTTGCCATACAGCTGATGGATTATCCATATCTGGTTATGTCTATGGATATGGATTTCTGGTATATCTTCAAGACATCCAAACGGTTACATGTTTTGGATGTGGATATTCGGATAGCTTATGGATATCCAGGTTTTGGATATGGATTTTCGCAAGTCGTCTGGCTATCCAGATTTCTACATGTTTTTGGATATAGATATTTGGATAGCTTGTGGATGGCTGTTCAATAACCTGAATGTTTTAAAAAAAATATCCATCTAAGTCTCATTTATGGATATCTGCTAGATATTTGACTTTTGGATATTACTTGATTTGTTTATATTCAGGTCTCTGTGGCAAAATTCTTTTAATTTAAAGTTTTGTTGATTTGAGGTGAGTTTTTTTTAAATTCATTTCCTTTTAAAAATGTGATGAACTGAGAAAACTAACACTTCTTCTTCTAAACTTCATTGTTTATCAAACAAAATCGCGATCGCGATACGGCGTGAGTTCGGTGGTAACAATTTTGTACTGGATACTTTTCTTTGCTGTAACTACATTAATTAATATAGCTATTTTCTTTTCTCAGATAAGTGTTTCAGATGCTGCTGATTTTGTGTTTTTCACATTTTAGAACATTTGTTGGTCAGCAAAAGTTAAGTGTTTGTATGTTACCTACCGCTTTTCCGTTTGATTTGAATGTCGGCCATTGCTACTTTGTTTGCTGTTTTAAAAATTTAGTGGAGTATTAAACTGTTTTGAAGCTTTTCTTTTCTTTATTGGTATGTTTCTTTGTTTCTGGTAAATGTATTTTTTTTTTACTCAATGATAATTTTTTCACTAATGAGGAGTTAAGTTCACAGGTACCCTAACTTTGATTTCTGTTCGTGTATGTTCGATCTGCATTTCTTCCACAATGTTAACTTTTCATTTTTTTAAACATAAAAATCTATCTTGCAAGTAGGCTAGGTATTAACTTAGATTTCTTTGCATGTGTTGTGTTACTTTGCTGAAAGAATTAAAACTCTAAAGTTGTTTTGTGGAAATGTTTAAGGCTTATTTTCTAGAAATTTTTATGTTCATGAATGTTCAGTTTAACCATTCGATTTAAGCATGCATTCCCCCAAAACATCTATCCAGTTTGTTAATTTTTACAATTGCACATTGCTTGAATATGTGTTTGCATTATAAAGATAAAGATTGCATTTTAGTCTTTCCCCTTGTTGTCGAATGGCACAAAAAGGCCCAATGCTGGGTTTATTATTTGCATTCATGTTTTAGCACCTCATCTTTTACATTAGCAAGATGAGCACTACTATTAATATTATTTCTCCCTAAAAGCTATGAAATCTCATATGCTGGAATTTTGGTTTTACCAATGTATTAAAAGTGTCTCACTTACTCCTCCATAATAATAAGCATTTTTTGGCATGATTTTTTTTTCAATTTCCCGATTGTTTTATTTAAATTCAAATGGTATTATATTTGCTTGAAAACTCAGCCCACTGTTGACTAAAAAGTGGTTTTGTTTAAAAATGCCAGGTTAATGAGAGTGCATATGTAAAGTTTTTCTCTCAGGTGTTTTCGTCCTGCCAGAATGTAGATGAGTTTTCTGGATTTGACGCGGTTATTAAGTATCAAGTTTTTGGAAAATCTAACATATTAAAATTAGCGTAATGTTTTATATGTCTCTGAATGCTGAAAATTTTGCAACAATTAAATATGAATCCAAGTTAGCCAACTATTACTCATAAAAGTTTGGCTTCAAAAATTCACATTGTATGTATTTGATGTGTAGGTTTCACTAGTGCCGTACTAAGTAGCTCTTAGTTCGAGTTCAGAGCATCAACCTTGTTGACATACACTTTACCGAGCACTTAGAATGACACTAAATACTCATAATACAATATACAAATTATTCTTTTGCAAATATTTAATTATTTTATAGTATGAAAGAGAAAATAGAGAATGAGAAACATCCGGAGAGGAACATTTTACCGCGACTACCTAATAAAATTGATGTAGTTTCTTTTTTATGTTCCTTCTCTGTCAAGCCAGTTTTTTTTTTTTTTTTTTTTTTTTTATTGCAGTATTCTGTGTTTGTCAAGTATGTAAATATGTAATTCATAAATTGTTATGGAAAACAAGATAGCAAATATTTATTTCTTTATTTTAGCAGAGAAGAAAAAAACCAAGCGGAAAAATTACTGAGAAAAACATTCAGGAGGAACTATTTAAATGAATGTAGTTTCTCTTTTATGTTTGTTCTCTGTGTTTTCGACATCTTTTAAAATTATATCCTTTAACACTCAAACATATAAGGTAAGTATATCTTATAATTTAATAATTCCAAATGTGAAAACACATGCTTTATGCAGCATCAGTCCATTATTTTTGCAATTTTCTCATTTTTTGAATTAAAAAGTTTTCTTGGCTGTTTTTCAGAACAAAAATTAGAAAAGGGAGATAATATTTTGGAACAGTTTGGACTTTTTGGTGAAAAGGTCTTCACGCCAGTTACATCTGCAATTGTGGTTATGGCTGCAATTTTCTTGAGTATTGTATACTCGACTGCAAGCTTACTTGACAATGGAGAAATAAGATGAGACCAAATGAAGGAAATAGTTCATTGTGTCTTTTCCGATATTCGGGTGAAATTACGCTCTACCGTTTAGAAATCAGATTTGTTCGTTAAACCCACGCATACTACCTTTTTTAGTCATAATTTCTGTCAATCTTTAAATATTTTCAATTTTACGAGCGAAGCAGCGCGGAACATTAAAACCATTTGAATCAAACACGCCAGCCAATAGCAGCTCATACACAGGTGGTGATCTCCTCTTATTTGTGAAGCAGGTAGGGACAGAAACTCCTCACCAACCATGCGAATGCATGCAAGTGCTTCTCGCGGGACAGGAAGGTGAGTCTCTACTCTCTAGTTTCGCAGGCCGGGTCCCGGCTACAGAGCCGACACCACGCCCCAGTCAAGGGGTTTACCTGCGATGAAACCAAACAATTTTCCCCGCCTGGCCGCCGGGTGGAAGGTATAGACCTACCACCGTTGCGGACAGGGGATTGAAGCAGGTAGGGTGAGGAAGCTAGTAAGTGTGACGTTTTATCTGTTAACACGGTTTTTCTTCTGTGTGTCGTGATGATGTCACTGTCCACTTAAGTTGCAGGCAAGTATAGTTCCAAATGTCATGATGTTATTGTAATTGAAATTCTAAATATTTGCATTAAATTCTAAGTATTTTTTTCTGCTGTAATATGTATTAACAAAGTTCCAGATGTTGCATTGGCATTGCCAAAATAAGTATTTTTATAAATTGGTTTTCTCCCAGTATTAATCAAAATTAGAGCAACAGGTTCTGCCATGAAAGTTATGGTTAAAAATTAGTTGCGGCACATCAAAACCTGACTAGATAAAATTAAATAAATAATAATAATAAACCTGAATTTTTGACATCTTGAATTAAAATTAAGCTTTTTGCAATCATGAGTGTGCATGTACTGGTGCGTGTGTTTTTGTGTATGTGTATTTGTAAAGATATGTGAATGTTTGAAGGCGTGTGTGTGCGTAAAGACGTGTGTATGTTTGAAGGTGTGTGTGTAGGATACAGAAGCAACCGCACAGCAGGAGCGGATTCTGGTGGTCAGTGCTGCTGGTTTAGACCGTGCTTGCTGGAGAAGCAGGACCTGAGCCAGTCAACGGTGGTACTCCCGAGGCTCCTTTTCAAAAATCAAAGGACTAACATCAGTCACCGGTGAAGTGAAAACAAGAAGCAATTCCTGATTGCTGAAAACAAACATAGATGTTTTGTCCCCGTCAAATTTTCATGCAATTGTGATGTTTTGTTTGTATGCATTTTTTTAAATGTTAGTCAATAAAAACATTTTACAGTAATTTTTGATGACATTAAAGCTTTTTTCACTACGTAGAATTTAGTTAAAAAAAGTAGAGATTGCTGTGTGTAACTCATGTAAAGGGGGGGGGGGAAGGAGCATATAAAGGTAGGTCATTTTGCCTAGGAATATCAAAATTTTATTGAAGTTCAGTTTTCAGATTTGAAATTCGACATCTTTTAAGAGATATGAAACAAAATAAATATTTTCATATTTGTCTATTATTTTTTTTTTCAGATTATACATGCATTAATCACAATTCATCATAATATTTTAGTGTTATAGTTAATTCTTTTTGAAGACTTATCAAATAAACTAAACTTTATTAAACGAAGTATTATGCTTTATTAAGTATAAAACTTCCAAAAAGAAAATGATACTTCAAAATTGAGAAAACTAGAATTTGCAAACTAAGATTAATTAATTTTTTAGAGGAAATAGGAACCGTTTTGCAGAAAGGAGGGGGAAATACAGTCGAGCCCCGCCTATTAGAATATCGGTTAACTGTATATCCTGCTTAATGTAATACATTTTCAATGTACAGAACCATTTATGGTCTATTTTAATTCTGTTATTATATATTAGAGTAATTTTTGTGGAAGACTGGCTATTCCATTAGGCGAGCTTGACTGTATTTGGAAAAAAATCGTAACACTGTGCAATAAAACATTTTATAGTGCACAAGTGATAAGAACTCATCCTTTGAGGATCATCAAGTCAATAGAACAAGCCTGTAAATAGAATGTTATTTTTATTAAAATTTTTGTGGCATATACTTTAAATCTATAGACAAACTTACACGTTTTAAGATTGTTTTTTTTTATCAGCAAATAAGTTATTTACAAATATTAACACTTTTATTCATAAGTATCAGGAACAAATCTTACTCATGGTGCCAAATAAGTTACTTAAAGTATTAAAGCTTTCGCACTTAACTACAGTTATTAACATTTTTCCGAATTATTATTAGCAGAGATGCTAAATTTAGGTGATTTATTCATCGACACCAAAGAGTTGCTACTTTTTAACTTGTAAAATTGGTTAAAGCAAATTACTTGGAAAGTCTGAAACAGTATGCGAAAAAGTAAAAACTCCTTTTATAGGTACCCACAGGATGAAAACTCATCCTTTGATGATTATTGAAAAATGAAAAGTCTGTAAATAACTTATGAATCTAGACTTCATTTATTACTAAATTTTGTGGAATATATTTTAAAGCTGTAAACAGATTACAGGTTTAAAAATTACAATTTTTTATATCAATAAATTAATTTATTTGCAAATATAACACTTATATTCATGACAATCGGTGAAAAAAATCGAGAACAGTATGCAAAAAAAATATTTTATAGGTAGGTATAGAATGAAAATTCCTCCTTTGAAGATTGAAAAAAAAAAGAAGAAAAGTTTATAAATGACTTTTATGACTGAAGACTTTATTTAAAACTTATTACTAATTTTTCTGAAATATATTTTAAAGCTGTAGACAAGTTTACAGGTTTCAAAATCACAATTTTTGTGTATCAATAAATAAGTTATTTGCAAATATAACACTTTAATTCATATTTATCAGTAAAAAGGATCGTCACTGCATTGAGAAAGCAAATTTAAGATATTTTCCAAATAACTTATTTTTTAATACACAAAAAGTTGCGTGTTTTAAACCTGTAAATTTGTTTCCAGCTTTAAAATATATTTAAAAACATGAAATCTATAAAACATCGATTCTAATATCTCCTATACATCTATATGATCAAAAATCCATATCTATAAGCAGTTATAAAGACATCCAAAAGCTTTCTGGACATTACATCCTATGAATAGGAAAGAAATATCCTCTACATGTGCATGAGCTATCCAGAATATCCCCTTCATATCTCTGAGATCGCCGCAGAACGTCTGGATATTTTGGATGTCACTGGAAGTTAAAAATTTTCAACCTTTCGACCACTGGTGGATATTCAATTAGACATTCGGACATCCCATGCACATGTTTTGTATTTGGCTCATATCCAGTTCTATGGCTAGTGGATCTCTTGTAGATAACTTTTAAAGATAGGTGGTTGTCTGGGTCCATTGATAAAATCAGTGAATGAAATAAGAAAAAAAAGAATAAGGGGTTGTATACTTTAGCCATATGTTAAGGGGTTGTATATTCATTAACGGGAAACTATTTACAGGTTACGTTACTACAATAATTACTATTTACAGGATTTGTAACAATATATATATATATATATATAATATATATATATTTATAATATATATATATATATATATATATATATATATATATATATATATATATATTTTATATATATATATATATATATATGTATATATATTCTCCGGTTTATTTATACGGCTGTGTTTTCTTATAAACAGTATGTTAGTTAATTAAAGGTTCCATTACTTCTAAATACATTAAACACGTGGTTTTCCATTGAAAGTATCAAGTTTTGTAATACCTATGGGGAGAGGAGAGTTCATACCATGCTTACTCTATCGCTGTTTTACAGTTCTTGTTCAAAAAATATTGGTTTCCATTTTCATACAATTTTCGTGCTAGATCTAGATGTTTCCTTACGTTTTCCATTGGATTTAATTCTAATCGATGGCCAAATGATAATCCCTACTAGCAAAATTTCTTGCAACAACCGTGACAGATCTTGATATTATACTGACGGCGTCAATATTGGACGTGTTTTATATTGCATAGAGTTGGCATAAAGATTAAAAAAGCAATATTGCAATAACAACATGTATGCAACATTGCATTCATTTTAAAATACCAACATTGATATTACTTTAAAATATCAGCATTGCAATGCATGTTGACGTCGTCAAGATGGTATTGATTTCATGCTGTCGCCGTCAAGGTAATTAGTACATAATAGAACAGGGGGAACTTCGTTGATACTTGCGCATGCACACAGTTCTTTACACCCAGCGTCCTTTGCATTGCAAGCATGTTATCTTCTTCCTTCGACCTTCGATAGAGCTCCACGCTGCACGTGGCGTTGCATTCTTTAGGCGTCGCTAAGTTGGTTGCTTAGTTATTAGTGGGGGAATAGTATTGTTTTAGGAATAACTCATAAATGACTGATAACTGCATTTGTTTATTAATATAGTACTAGACAAGCCATATCGCAGACGATGTGCGATCAATGATAGAAATGGCCGAGACCGTCCCTAGACTTTGAAACAAAGGATCAGCAGCCGAGAATTTCGTATTATCACTTCAATCTCATGAGTAAGATTATTTTTTATTCAATGATTATTTATGTTATTCTTTAAGATAAATTCATATGTTTTTTCCAGGGGATATTTTCATTGCTGACATCCATTCGGAAATGTACTTTATTGTATCTATTTATTTATTGCTATCTTTACTCCTTAATATGCTATAAAAACTTCCGCAATTATTCCTTACGAAGTATTTTATGTCTTTATAATAAATAGAAGTATGAATTTAAGGAAAAAAAAGTCAAGCATTACGCAAAACGAAGAACTTTTCATTATTTAAATTAAATTGCGAGTACTATTAATATCTTTATTTGAATTTCCGATCAGATGTCAGTTTTAAGAAAATATTCTTAGACTAGAAAACTAATCAGTCTAGAAGAATAACAGAAATGCAAGATTACAAAAGCAAGATCATCTTGCCCAGACCTTGATTTCATGCTGTCATGACAACATCTTGATATTATCCTGTCATATCAATACGTATGCAATATTACAAAATCAAGATCTTCTTGCGTAGACCTTGATTTCATGCTGTCATGACAAAATCTTGATATTATCCTGTCATATCAATACGTATGCAGGATTACAAAAGCAGCCTACCTTGATATTTTCCTGATATTATGCTGCATACACCTTGTCAGTCAATATTGTGGCAGCCTCCTGACAGCATAAATGGAGTAACATAACAATACTGAGGCAGCATTAATGCGAGATGATTTTTCTTGCATGTCACCTCTATGCAATACGGAGGCAAGATATTTTGCTTACTGGGATTGATGTTATTTATGTTGAACCATATATATGTTGAGTTAGAAACCTGAATAGGCGCTTTGTCTTGCTGAATTATACAGATTTGTCCTCCCAGCTAATCCTGCATTAGAAAAAAAAAGTCTTCTATTACTTGCTGATAGTCATACAAATTCATTTCCTGGCTACAAATTGCTAAAAATGTTTGCCCATTGAATCCAAAACCACACGAAGTTGTTATTGGTCCTCCGTCTGGCTCTGTAGCAGAAAAACTTCTTTATTTGCTTCTTGAATCATGCCAGTAAAGTTTATATTCATTGCGGATCCACTCACGTTCCACTTTTTTCTCGTTACTAAACATTGTTGTCGACCATTTGACTCCACAAGACATCGTTTTCTTTACATCCTAATGCAGGATTTGTTGAGACTACCAATCTGGTATTTCAGCAAGACAAAGTGGCTGCTCAAGTCTCCTACCAACTGCGGAATGGGAAGATTGGGCGCCATCAAATGGGAGTCGATCTTTTTGGGCACCAGGAACAATGGGCGCCGGGAACTTTGGACGCCTAGCATTTTGGGTTGTGGGAACATTGGGCGCCGGGCATATTAAAGGACTTTATATGAGGGAATGAAGGATAGGAAGAACACCCAGGGCTATAGGCGGGAATCGACCCCACACCTCTCTGCTTAGTAGTTGGCGAAACTAGAGTCCCTTGAAAACGTAGTTTTCAGGCGAAGCCATAAGACTACCGCGACGCTCCTAGAAAAGTTCTACTTCGTCAAATTTAAAAGTGTTTTTAACGAGATTAGGGAACTGCACTCATTTGAAATTTTAAGAATAAGAAGAAAATGCACCTATCCTTTTTTTATGTTTAATGAACCTTACCACGGTTCGGAAACAGTCCATCTATTTTTTCACTTGCGGGTATTTTGATTGAAAGCAATGTTAAAGAATGCGTTGCTGCACCAACAAAACGTGTTTTATTGAGTGACAAGTGAACCTTGTGTGCATTCTAAGCATGCGCACATTTAAACAGACTTAAACTGTGTGAAGAGAGTGAAAAGAACACAGACCTCGACTAAAAAGAAGTGAAAACTAAAACGAAAATTAGTTTCACTGATATTTTGATGAGGATCGGAGATGCATGCATGTAAAATGCGATTAAAACGAAGAAATTTCGGCCCTGAATACATCATTTTTCGTTTAGATCATATCAAAAAGAATAAAACTGTTCTGAAAAGTCTTTCTAAAATGGAAAGAAAAATTTACAAAGTAGAAAATGTGTAGATTAGAAGAGAAGAAGCCTATGATAGAAAGCTCAACGTACTCTAAGAAGTAATGCAGAATATAATGTAAAATTGACAAGTTGTTTGCTCTTCATCTCAACCGAAGAAATCAAAATGTCGCTTTCCATGAAAGAGTTGTCTTCGCTTCTTAAGTATATTTTTTTCTATTTATTCTGTTTATAATCACAATCAATCGTGCTCTAATGCATTTTATGAACTATATTTTCAAAGTATTTCAGTTTAGATTTCTTGTTTACTTTCTTGTTTTGTGTAGTTTGTTAAAAACATAGTACTAGTGTTTATATTTTTTCCGAATGTATTATGTGTCTAACTCTTTGTTAGTGGCTAAATTGGGAATCTGTCTGAAATTTTTAATCACGAATGTAATAATATTCCTGAACTTATTAAGGACTCTTCCAAACAAGACCTCCTGATAGACTTACAATATTAAGAATGCCGTTTATTTTTAAGAGCTAAAAGTGCATAAAGTCATAGTAATATCAGTTTCAGATCAGAACACGTTTGAAAATATTTCATGAGAATGACGTAGGAAAAAAGAAACGAAAAATTAATGTTGAAGACAAAGAAAGTGAACAATTAAAATAGTTTCAGATGGGCTAGAAAACTTTTATTTCAGAGCCCCCGTAGATTTCCCCTGCTACAGGCCTTTCTTTAGTTTTATTTTTAATAATCTTTTAATTTTTTTCCAGTCATTTAAATTGACTTCAAAATTAAAATTTTACCTTCCAATGACTGGTAGACACTTAATAATTTAATTGCCACTTTTTAATTAATTAGTAATCACTTCATCCAGGGCTTTCAGTGAAGACATGAGCCACAATGCTGAAAGGTGTGCATGTTAAAAAATTGACATGTGAGACCTATTGCTACATTATAGGCACATTTTCACAAAATAAAAGAAAGGAAGTTAAATAAAAAGAATATATCGCTAAGTATTAATTCTTGTAAAAGAAAGTTTAGAGCCAGGCATTGCCACTGTTTTACGCAAAAGTGCTACTTTCTGGAGAAAAAGGGTTACATTATTTTTGCCCAAATAGCTCATTTTTTGAGCACAAGTCACAGTAGTGGAGAGTTTCAGTACACAGGAAAAGCACTTAGATTCAGAACTCAAACTAAATACGAACTAGAGCTCATATTTTTTTTTAAACAGGGCATAAAAGGTTCAGCAGCAGAGAACAAGTGTAAGTTTTTGGAACATAGAGATTCTGTATAAATGGTAAAAATTGCTGCTCAAATCAGAGACTCCTCGGCAACATCAAAGTTATTATCATGCATCACACAAATATGCATAACTGCATATTGTCTGTAATTTCACAGTAATTCCAAGCACTTGGCTTTTTTATAGTTCTGATAATTTGCAAGCCGTTTTCCCATTTCATCTACTCGACACATGATTATATACCTGGGTACTTTACCATATTTTGATCTCGGTATGTTATAAGAAATAAAATGGTTACAAGAAAGATTTTAAAGATTTTTATCAAATATGAGTAAGATTTGAAGCTCTAGATTAGCAGTCACCAACGAGAGACCATTTCACTGAAATTGACTGCAAAAAAAGTCATGATCCAGTCCCCAAAAATGGAAACCACTTGTTTCTTTATTTTTTAAAAATTATATATCTCGCTAAAACAACATGCTCCAGTCAGGACGGGGACCATGCAACCTCGAAGCAGTGGCGCCGACTCCATGAAGCCTGAGGAGGCCCGAGCCCCCTCAAAAAAATTTTGAGGGGGCAGAGCCCCCCCAATAAATTAGGAAAAGTATTAGGTATTTAATGCTTTCTATTCTCACAAATTTGTCTTAGTATATTTTATTTTCCTTGTTTGAAGATAGTTAGGTACCTTGTAAAATACATTCAGTAATGAGTTAAAACAAATAATTATTATGTTAAAAAACAGGTTAACTGAAAATGAGTGGTGTGAATAATGATTGTGTTACGGTGCTGTGAGCACTTAGAACTTGTCCCAGTGTGCGAACCTGTGGATAAAGTCTGTCCAATCAACAATGGGGCAGAAGCGAGTGAACAACTTGGCTGTTCTTCATAAGCACCGAGATATTTTGGATGAATTGGATATTCGATCAGTCGTTAGCCACTTCAAATTCAGTAATCTAGTCAGACGGTCGACATTTGCACCCTTCTAAAGACAGCCCTAATAATGGTATTTAAAGCAATTTTAAAAATATCTGTAAAATAGAGAATTAACTACATACAGAACGTTAGATTTAAAATTTCGAAATATTAGTACTGTTTTATTACCGTTTTACTATCTTACTGTATTAGTTATTTTCAAATACTTCTATATTTTTATAGTATATTTAAATATATACTATAAAAATATAGAAGTATTTGACCCTATAATATATATATATATATATATATATAGTATAAGACCCTATAAAAATCAGCTATTCTCTACATAATATAAAATGAAGTCTCCAAAAAGCGTCTGTGTATTTGAACTCACAAAACTCGAGAACTACCTAGCCGATTTCACTGATATTTTCACCGTTTGTTCCTGTAATTCCTGAAAAGGTTTGCAGACCAGTTCGAAAAAAATTCGATGAATAGTTCTTTTTTTATTGCAATTTAGGCCCAATTTTCTCGTAAATTCCCAAATATGGGGATGAGAAATTACTTACACATATTAATGTTACATATCGTTGGAAAAGGTGGAGTTTTCCGCATTCTAAGCAATTTGTTTCGATGCTCTAACTTATTTACGGCAGGAGTTATTTACGTGTTTTGGTCGAATATTTTTAGACTTAGCTGAAATTTAGGCACTTCTTTCTTCATTAAACGTATTGTTACAAATTCTGTAAATAGTAATTATTGTAGTTACGTAACCTGTAAATAGTTTCCCGTACTGAATATACATCCCCTATACATTCGGCTGAAGTATATGGTCCCCTATTTTTTTATTGATAAGATTTGTGAATGAAAAGAAATAAGAAAGTGTGGAACAGTGTAGCATTTTCTGGAATAGTTGGGAGATCTCGTTCGGTGTGTATAAAAAGGCCGTTATGCATGATAAAAAGTTTAGTTTCGATTGAGAATTTGTACTGAGAGTGTATTATCTCTGTTTATTGCAAGGCATTTCGCTGTGTTGTTTTTCATATCTGGAAGTAAATACGTGTGTAACCGTTGAGTTTACGGTGTTGTGTGATATTTGCTTAATTGCTGATGATTAATTTAGCAGTTGTTGACGATCTTCCCTGTACATAGTGCAAATAAATTTCCTGTATTCTTAATCAAGAACTGTGGGGCTTCTTCTGGACTTTCTTGGAGTAAGTGTGACTTTGGACATTTTTTCATAAAAGACTGTTTGAATTTATAGACTTTGTTTTTATGGTGATTACTTGCCCAATGGATGATCAATTAAAACAACTTCTTGACGCAATCAATGTTGTAAAAAGTGATCTGACTGCAAGTATGTTGGCAAATCAAGACCAATTAAAAAGTGATTTAACGGTGCTGAAAAAGGACTTTACTTCTAACCAAAAAGAAATTAAAAATGACGGTACAGATGTGATATACCCCCCCCCCCATTTGGCGACATTCGATTTTTTTGCACAAAATTAAAATATTTTTCTCGCCAATGAGGCGATAATTTTTTATGCATGGCATCCCTGGCCAAACTAACCTGTGTTTAACAACCCGAAGGCAATCTTACAGATCTGTTCAAACTTGTTTACTTGGGTTGTTTGGGTTTCACGCAGGAGAGATACGTGGTGTTGTTTCGTGCAATATACCTTACAGGAATGCTTATTTTGTGTTAGTTTAAATTCAGTAGTTGTGTTTTGAAGTAAAAACATTAGAAAATGCCAGTTTCTTCAAACTTGAAGACTAATTAAAAGTTAACTCCAACGTGGTGTGTATCAGTAACGTGCCATTGTCATATGATGTATTGTTTTAGACTGAGTGTGAATATTTATACCATATAAAAAGGTAAGTTCTTTATTTTAGAATTCAAAAAAAACCTCTCACTTCCAAAATTCTTTGTTTTTACAAATCCTTGAGGGGTTCTTGTCGTTTTTAACTTTATTTTTACTGTATGTAAATTAATTTTACAGAAATAGTACGGTTATTTTGTTCTAAAAGTTAATTCTTATCGATGCCACGAATTATTTAGACATTCTATTAACGTGCCTCCTTTAGGTACTGAATTTTATGTTAACAATTGAAAGTTCTTTCGGTTGTACTCTTAAAAATGCGGAAATTTATTAATAAATCTGCACAATAATGGTGCATATTTCTCACTTAAAACTGTGTCATTATTGTACACTGAACGGAAGGAGCCACCCTTGGGTGTCTCCATGAAAATATACATAACTGTGACCATACTCTGACTGTAATGTATATTAACAGTCGGAGGGATAACTCTGGCGAGCCAGAGGTCTCATAGTACTTTCGTAATGAGACCGAGGCAGAGCCGGCGAGCCAAGGTCTCATTACGAAAGTACTATGAGACCGAGGGCTCGTATCCCGGAGAAATGATGAAAAAAAAAATTAATGCATTAATTTCGACTTGTAATTAACACAATAATTTATTTCATTGTATTTTAATATGTTTACAAAAAACCCCAACCCTGTACATTTTTGAAGCATATATTCGTGATGTTTTTTTGTTGTGCTTTTATGTTGTTTTTATATATATTGTGTTCTGAAGTGCTTTGATCATGTTTTTTTATCTGATTTTTTCCTGTTGGCGCTAAAAAAGCATCGCTAAGAACGATGTATGACATATGTCGTCATACATCATTTTCTTGGCGACGCTTTCTTGGCGCCAACAGGAAAAAGTCGCCAAGGGTGGGGTATATCACATCAGTTCCAAAATGACCTTATATCGGTAAAGACTGATGGAAAATAAATTTAATGACATAGAGCATCGAGTTGATGCTATTGAAGAAAAATTTGATACCGTTGAAAGCCGATTCAATGCTGTAGAAAATAAATTTGAAGAAGAAGATAGAAAATTTCATCTACTTAAAGAAGAGATATTTAAAGATATGGAAAGGATATTGGCGGCCTCTGGAAGCGGTGCTGGTGATTTTCTACCTTCAGCTGCACGACCATCAATTAAGCTCGCTACATTTGATGGCAAATCCTCGTGGCAAGTGTACAAGACCCAGTTCCTGATAGTTTCCGAAGCAAATGGATGGGACTCTGTTACCAAGGCCTGTCATCTTGCAGCATCCCTGAGAGGTGATGCAGCGGACATTCTCCAGACCCTTCCGGACAGCCACCTGGATTTCGCCGCCCTCACATCTGCATTGGAGCTTCGCTTCAGTGAGAAGTGCCAGAAAGATTTCAGCCGACTCCAGTTGAAGTCCCGTTTCCAGAAAACCGGGGAAACCCTGCAAGAGCTAGCGGCGGACGTCGAGAGACTGTCTCATCTTGCTTTTTGCGACTGTCCTGTGGATGTTCGAGACAACCTGGCACTCAACTACTACTTCGACGGGGTTTGAGATCCGGAAATCCAGAAAGCTCTACGGATGGTGGATGTCAAAGACCTGAATTCTGCTGTTGTGTATGCAATGAAGTTGAAGCTGCCCAACAAGCAACCCGCAAGGATCGCCATTCAATCCGCAGCGTGAAAACTGATGAGTCTGATCTGGTTTCGTCACGCTTTGCTGAACTTGAAAAGCAAATAAAAGAAATCGCAGGAACCCTCAAAAGGATTTCGGCTCCCAAGGACCAAAATCGACAACCACTTAAGTGCTGGAAATGTGGCGGCGAGGGTCACTTACGAAGAAACTGTGAAGCTTGCCAAGAAACCAAAGGGAAGAGCACCTCTCCCTCTCAGGTCCAGGAAAACTAAGCCATGGCAATCTCGCGGGGTGGAGGTCGCCAAATTGGAATGAGCCCCATCTTAAAGTTTTCCAGCTTTCATCGACGAGTGGTGGCAGTAATGGACTTTTTGTTTACGCATATGTAAACGGGTTTCCCTGGGATCTGATTATTGACACTGGAGCCAATGTTACAATCATTAGAACAGATGTGGCTCGTCAATTTGGACTCGACATTCTATGGACGCCGCCCTGCGTTACCCTCCAAATTGTGACAGGTGACCAGATCAAGATTGAAGGTAAAGTAAACTTAGAAATTGTGTTTGGAAATGCCACTTACCATCATACGGCATTCATTGCTGATACCACGGACCCCTTCATTCTCGGATTGGACTTTAAAGAAGTATGACTTCAAGACTAATGAGCTGCACTCAATGAGAGAAGACATAGCCGTTTTCCCTGCAGAAAGTGATGTTAAGTCAGCTCATCAAATAATAGCCCAAACAGAATTATCGATTCCCTCAAGGTCAGAATCATTAATACCTGGCTCCATTGAAGAAAGCAATAGTTTTCGATTTAGACTCATTGAATATCCCATCTTAAGCAATAACCCAAAAGGAGTGCTGGTAGCATCTACGCTTGTGGACCTTTCTAAGGATGTAATTCCTGTGAGAGTCGCCAACGTGAGTGAAAGGCCAAGGAATATCCGGAAAGGTGAAGTGTTAGCAACTTGTACTCCAGTAAACTGCATCATTAGAAGAATCAATTCCCTCGAGACTGTCTTCTGAGTTCTTGACATCAAAGTTAATTGGGAGTGCGCCATTATCAAAAGATCAAAGAACTGCTGCGGAACAATTGGTGGACGACTTCAAGCATCTGTTTTCATCTATATCGGAAGATGTTGGCCGTACGAATTTAACGCAGCATAGGATTTACACTGGAGAATACCCCCCCCCCCCCTATTAAACAGCACCCAAGACGACTACTGTTCGCCAAGAAGGAAGAGGTTGAAACCCTCCTTGAAAGAGATGAAGGAGAATGATGTAATCGAACCGTCATCCAGTCCTTAGGCCTCTCCCATCGTCTTGGTACGAAAGAAAGATGGCTCCATTAGATTTTGTGTCGATTACCGACGGCTGAATGAAATCACCAAGAAAGACAGTTACCCTCTTCCACGGATAGACGACACCTTGGACACTCTTTCCGGACACAACTGGTTTTCGACCCTGGACTTGAAGAGTGGCTACTGGCAGGTTGAGATACACCCTGATGACCGAGAGAAGACAGCGTTTACAACTGGACAAGGCTTATGGCAGTTTAAAGTGATGCCCTTCGGCCTCTGCAATGCACCAGCTACGTTGGAGCGTCTTATGGAGACAGTGTTAAGAGGACTCTCCTACAAATCCTGTCTGGTCTATTTAGACGATATAATCATAGTGGGACGTAGTTTCGAAGAACATCTGGCAAATCTTAGGAAGGTGCTGCAAAAGCTTAAGGAAGCCAATCTGAAGTTAAGCCCGTCCGAATGTAATTTGTTCCGCCGGGAAGTGAACTACCTTGGTCACATCATCTCTTCTGAGGGTGTACAAACCGTTCCAGAAAAGGTATCTGCGGTCAAGAGTTGGAGTCGTCCCGAAAACATCCATCAGCTGCGAAGTTTCCTGGGGCTCTGCACGTACTACAGGAAGTTTGTGAAGGGTTTTTCCAACATTGCACGACCTTTGCATAAGCTGACGGAGAGCAAGCGAAAGTTTGAATGATCCACAGAATGCGAAGATGAATTTCTACAACTGAAGGAGGCTTTAACATCAACGCCTCTTCTCTCATATCCTCAGCTTGGAAAATACTTCATCCTAGACACTGATGCGAGCCACGAGGGCATCGGAGCTGTTTTATCCCAAGAAATTGACGGCAATGAACATGTCATCGCTTACTGGAGCAAATGCGGTACAGATGTGATATACATTTGGCAACATCTGATTTTTTGCAGAAAATTGAAATTTTTTTCTCGCCAATGAGGCGATAATTTTTTAAGCATGGTATCCCTGGTGAAACTAACCTGTGTTTGGTAATGCGAAGGCAATCTTGTTCAAACTTGTTTACTTGGTTTCACGCAGAAGAGATACGTGTTTTTTTGTGCAATATACCTTACAGGAAAGCTTATTTTATGTTGGTTTAAATTCAGTAGTTGTGTTTTGAAGTAAAAACATTAGAAAATGCCAGTTTTTTCAAACTTGAACATTAATTAAAAGTTAACTCCAACGTGGTGTACATCTGTAACGTGCCATTGTCATATGATGTTTTGTTTTGGACTGAGTGTGAGGATTTATACCATAAAAATGTAAGTTCTATAGAATTCAAAAAAAAAACTCTCACTTCCGAAATTCTTTGTTTTTTACAAACCCTTGAGGGGTTCTTGTAGTTTTTAACTTTATTTTTATTGTATGTAAATTAATTTTACAAAAATAGTACCTTTATTTTGTTCTAAAAGTTAATTCTTATCAATGCCACGAATTATTTAGATATATTCTATTAACGTGCCTCCTGTAGGTACTGAATTTCTGAAAATAAGTTGACTCCAGCATTTTATAAAAATATAAAGGTGTTATTTTATGTGAAATATAATAGGTATTTTAAAGGCATGTCTGTATAGCAAATAAATGTATGGTATTTTTGAATTGTTTTTGTTTAGGATGTTTAGTTGAGACATTTCTACTTTTCATACATCGAAATTTGAGTAACTAAGCGCTTTTTTGGCTGAAATAGTTATGGATTTTTGGGATGTTTTCCGCTTTACACATCGCGATTTGAATCGCTTTGCTCTTTTTTAGCAGAGTATGAGGAAAGTTTTTGTTCGATGAAATGCATGTTGGAAAATAGCTTTTATTTCTATTGGTACATATTTCATTGGTGAGCTGTTATAGTAATTTGTCAATTTAAGCATTTTAAATATTTTCTAGTAATTGTTCTTTGTGTACAAAACCTTTCTAGTTTCTGGTATTTTGGAAGCGTATATTCGTGATGTTTTTTGTTGTGGTTTTATGTTGTTTTTATACATATTGTGTTCTGAAGTGCTTTGATCATGTTTTTTTATCTGATTTTTTCCTGTTGGCGCTAAAAAAAGCATTGCTAAAAACGATGTATTACATATATCATCATACATCGTTTTCTTGGCGAAGCTTTCTTGGCACCAACAGGAAAAAGTCGCCAAGGGTGGGGTATATCACATCAGTTCCGCAAATGCTTATCAAAGTCGGAGCGAAATTACTGCGTCACCAGAAAGGAGTGACTGGCCACAGTGAAAGCTGTAGAACACTTTCATCATTACCTCTACGGCCGAAAGTTTCTGCTTCGGACAGATCATGCCTCATAAACTTGGCTTTTGAACTTCAAGAATCCAGAAGGCCAGATAGCCAGGTGGATACAGCAACTGCAGGAATATGACATGGAGATCAAGCACCGAAAAGGGTTGTCTCACGGTAATGCAGACGCTTTATCAAGGAGACCCTGTCCGGAGAACTGTAATTATTGTTCCCGAATTGAGAAACAGTATGGAACGACTAGCCCTACTGCCTATCAGGTGACAGTGACTCCAACATCATCAGAACCTGATCCATGGAGTGACGACCAAGTTCGAAAAGATCAACTTTGAAGACCCTGACATAAAACCAATTTTGGAGTTCATGGAGAGTGACAGTCGGCGACCTAGCTTGCAGGACGTTTCCATCTTCAGTCCTGCAACAAATAGATACTGGGCTTTATGGAACTTGCTCCATTTACAGAACGGCGTGCTACACCGAAAATGTGAATCTGACGACGGCAAAACATCTAAGTGGCAGTTACTACTTCCCCGATCAAGGATTTCAGATGTTCTGAAAGAAATACATAGTAGTGCGACTGGAGGACATTTTGGTGTCTTGAAAACCCTCAATAAAGTTCGGGAACGCTTCTTCTGGAGCAAGGCGAAGGATGACGTGGAGAAGTGGTGCCATTCTTGTGACGCCTGTGTTGCTCGTAAAGGACCGAAGAAAAGAAGCAGAGGGAAGCTACATCTGTACAACGTTGGAGCTCCTTTCGAACGAATTGGGATCGACATCCTGGGTCTTCTACCAAGAACTGCTTATGGGAACAAATACATTCTTGTTTCCATCGACTACTTCACCAAATGGCCGGAAGCATATCCCATTCCAGATCAAGAGGCTACTACCGTAGCAGAGACTCTAGTCCAACATTGAATCTCGAGATACGGAACACCTTTGCAGATTCATTCCGATCAAGGGAGGAATTTCATCTCTGCTGTGTTTAAGGGCCTATGTCAAATTCTCGGAATTGAGAAAACTAGGACAACACCACTACACCCACAATCGGACGGCATGGTGGAGAGATTTAACCGCACAATCCTGAATAATCTCTCGCTTATGGTATCCAGAAATCAACAGGATTGGGACAAGAAGCTACCTTTGTTCCTGCTGGCCTACCGCAGTGCTGTCCACGAGACTACCGGATACGCCCCATCTCAGATGCTCTTCGGACGAGAGCTTCGGCTACCTTGTGATCTCGTCTTCGGTCGTCCTCCGGATGCGCCTTCATCGCCTGAGGAGTACATCCAGGATCTCCAGGCCCGGTTGGAAGACGTTCATAACTTCGCACGTGACAGGGTTGGCAAGTTTTTGCCGGGAGCGGAAAAAACCATGGTTTTTACCGCCTGGCAAAAATAGGTTTTTGCCAGTTTTTGCCAAAATGGCAAAAATAGATTTTGTGTTAACAACTTACGGACAGTTTTCCTTTTATATAAAAGTAAAAGCATGAAAAGATTTTGATAAAATTTTAATTTATTTATTTTTATAGTTTAAAAAAATTTAAGGGTTAACTTACTTTTAAAGTTATGGAGCATTTTTACTTCTAAATTTTTAAACATTAACATAAAATTACAGTTTGTAACATCTAAGACAAATAATTAACTTACAATGAAAATGTAATTCAGCTTGCTTATTATAGCATTTTTTACAGAATACTAAATATCTATATAAAGTATACTTAATCAAGATTCAACTATAAAATAAAAAAAATAAAAGTAATTAATAAGCAAAAAAGCAAAATACACATTTCTTTAGATTGAAATATGACTTAAATCATCATAGTCTAGATACCATCTTCATCAAAACCTATTTGTTGTTTAAGCATGGCATAGCAATAAACTAGTTTCGTGAGAGAAACAACTGACAAACGGTTTCGTATTTTTGATTGTACAAAAGAAAAATTTGAGAAATATCTCTCTATGACAGCAGAACTTGCAGGACACATTTGAAGAGTTGCGACTAGTGTGCCTAAATCTTTACTGTACTGCATGTAAATGCATTATTTCTTTAGTGAGAAAAAGTTAATATTTTTCTATATTCAAGTAAATATTCTGTTATTAATTAAATAGCTTAAAAATATTAGTGGGATAAAAAAAAGTGATTAATTAAAATCTTATTATTAATTCAATGTTATTATTAATTTACTAAACTTAAGTAAACATTCTTTGTTTTAGCATTGAAGGAATTGGCTCATTCTGAAGAAATTATTCTAGCAAATATTTAAAATCTTAAGTTTTGCAATCCCAACATTTCTTTTTTATTTATTTTTCACCTTATAAATTAGAAGTAACATGGAGAGACATAACTAAAATATTAAAGTGCATTATTTATATTATATTGTCACTATTTCTTGATTAACAATATAATGCTACTTTATTTGCGATTAGGTTTTGCCCATTTTTCCATTTTTGCGGTTTTTTTTCCGTTTTTGCCATGGTTTTTTCCACTGTCCCGGCAAAAATACCTTTTTGCCGGCAAAAAACCCAACCCTGCGACTTGAGGGAATCAGCATCGCGGCAGAGAAGATGAAGACCCGATACGACACAAGGTCTACTGGACATGAATTCAACGAAGGCGACAAGGTTTGCTTATGGAATCCCATCCGACAGAAAGGTCTTTCACCCAAATTGCAGTCGCATTGGGATGGACCCTACAAAGTCCTTAACCGACTTAATGACGTCGTAGTGAGGATCCAAAAATCACGTAATGCAAAACTTAGGGTTGTACATTATGATCGGTTAGCCCCATACTAATGCCATAGTTCATGAGTATTACGTAAACAACCATGGTTGATAACCTAAAAGTTATAGATAATTTTTTTTGCTTTTAATGTTTAGTAATGTTTCTTGTTATTATTGTGTTTCCTATGCATTATTGGTTATTATTTAATGTGTGTATTTGTGAACTTGTGATAGAAGTTTGGCACCCTTTCTGGGGATTTTACTGGCCAGGACGTGCAGTCCTTAGGAAGGGGGCAATGTTACAAACTCTGTAAATAGTAATTATTGTAGTAACGTAACCTGTAAATAGTTTCCCGTAATGAATATACATCCCCTATACATTCGGCTGAAGTATATGGACCCCTATTTTTTTATTGATAAGATTTCTGAATGAAAAGAAATAAGACAGTGTGGAACAGTGTAGCATTTTCTGGAATAGTTGAGAGATCTCTTTCGGTGTGTATAAAAAGGCCGTTATGCATGATAAAAAGTTTAGTTTCGATTGAGAATTTGTACTGAGAGTGTATTAGCTCTGTTTATTGCGAGGCATTTCGCTGTGTAACCGTTGAGTTTATGGTGTTGTGTGATATATGCTTAATTGCTGATGATTAATTTAGCAGTTGTTGACGATCTTCCCTGTACATAGTGCAAATAAATTTCCTGTATTCTTAATCAAGAACTGTGTCGTCCTTTCAAGAAAGTTGGAAGTCGCACCGGATCCGTTACAGTATCAATAAAAAGTGAAGGAATTGTCCCACAATTTTCTTTTTGACACCATTGGAAAAAGCAGCATTTTTTGCTCCAGATCCATTTCGACCTTTGGTCGAAAATCTGAGCTTCTATCTCGAAAGGATAAAAAGGTACAAGCCTTTCATACCAAGCTCAAAAAATCTCATTTCCATTCAAATTGTTAACCATTTTCTTTCACATTTTAATTCCTTAAACTTATTTTATTTTGTGTTTCCATGGTTACGCTTTTTAAGTCCATCTTTCTCAATTTAATTTCTTAAAAGTATTTTGATATCTGTCGTCAATGTTTGGGAGAGAAATTTTGCATGATGTTTTTATTTATTTATTTATTTAAGCCTGATTGCTGAATATGCGTCACTTGACACAGTTTGTATTTTCAAGGTGAACCGGGCAATGCATCTAGTTACCTACTATATTAACTTTATTAACTACTAGTGGTACCCGCATGGCTTTGCCCGTTGTCATAAATTAAAAGGTCGTTTGGTTCGCCTGTACATTTATAAATAATGAATAATGAACTTCTCGGCAATTCGCTATGTCCATTTGCTCGCCTTTGTTACGGTTCCTCGTTATGATAATTTCGTAATTTTCTATAGCACGTTATGATAATTTGTTGGGTAAAATGTTCTTAAAATTGTAATAGAAAAAGAAATACATCAATTTTTCGAAAAATCGTTTTGAAGTGCACACTCCCATGCTACAAACAAATTTTGTGTCAAATTTCGTGAAAATCGGCCGAACGGTTTAGGCGCATCACAGAGATCCCAATATCCAGACAGAGAGACTTTGAGCTTTATTATTAGTAAAGATAAAGATATTAAACAAATTATTTTTGGAGTAATTATTTTTATTTAATGAACTCTGAGCGTTATTCAAAGCAAGTTAAAATTAGCTATTTCACTTATTAATCAAAGTGCAACAGCAATAATTTATTCTTTATTTTTTTAATGATTGTTTAAGAGTTATTTAAACATAATTTCAATCTTTTTACAGATTCACTGTTCTGTAATAGTGTAAAAACAAAATTATTATACTATAGATTAAATTAACTTTTTTACGAAACATACGTATTTTTTTCTTTTTCTTTTTTTTTTTTTTCATTTTTCAAAGCCAAAACATGGGTCAAGATAGCAAGAAGAGATTTCGAGATTCTAATGTTGATAATGTATTAATCGAAAATGCTTAAACAATTGTAAAACTTACCTTTCTCATCTCCTATTTAGGAATTTTCCCGGAGTTAGACCCGTGGTATGCCCCCTCCCTCTACCAATATTGTTTGTAGGTCAGAGCCACTGAGAGTGCCCATCCATGCAAGTCAAGTGCCCTACCTTATATCAATGCCTAGCCACGGCTCTATACAACCCCAAAATAGAACTGTAAAAATGTACCTCACAGAAGGCAATTGACATGATGTAATTGAACCAGAAAATTTGTATACCAATTCTTAGATTGACTTTGAAAACGCCATGCCACATAATGTTTGTTTGTATAAATCATATACACCAGAAAATATGTAAATTGGCATTTTCAAGGTTGAAAAATCTGAACTTTTTTTTTTTTGGAAAAAGAGGGGGGAGGGGTTCCGCGGGATTACATACCTCCTGGACCACCGGTGACGTCCAGCACCCCCAATAATTTTTGCAAGTCAGCGCCCCTGCCTCAAAGTGAATTAACCAGAGTTGTAGAGTTGTAAATAAAATGACTGGCTCTGACTATATTATTTATTTTTATTTACATTCTATAGTTTTAATTCATTCTTTTTTTTGACAGTGGAAATCTCATTTCATTCTGGGTGGAACTTCAATTGTTTTTCAGGATTATTAATTAGAAACACCTCAAAATTAAAAGGACTGTTGCAAAAAAAAAGATTTTTTACAAAAATTTGTTTTAAAAATTTCAAACTTGTCTGCAAACTTAGAAAAGTTTCTGCAAACAGCCTTTATACATTTATCTAATATATCTAGATCTGTTCATCATAATATGTCTAGTATTTTAGCATGATTTTGGGAACTTTTTTTTTATACTCTTTCATTTGATAAAGAATGAAAGAAAATAATATTTGTACATATAATTTTTTTCATTAACTTCTAATGTGTCATTTTTGCTTTAAATTAATAAATCTAGTAGGCTGTATCTTTATTTTAGTTTTGTTTTAGAAGTACCCTGTTAGCACAAGCACAGTTCTATGGAAGTTGCTCCTTTTCCACACACAATTAAGTCAAAAATCAATCCTCAAAGTTGTCATAATTTGAACATTATTGTAATAATTTGTACCTTATTATTGAACAATATGTATTTTTTACAACTCTGTGTTCTGAAAATTGTGTAAAATTAAAATTGAGCAATAAGTTCTTTGGGCACTGTAGCAAATTATTTTTCATTACTGATTTTGTGGGTTATAATTTAATTTTCTTTTGTTTTGTTTTCCTTCATTTTTGAAAAGTTTTCATATTAAACTTTTGTCTGAGTAAATGATTATGCTCTCATTTAAAGTAATTTAAAAAATTCCAATTTAGTGTCTTAGAGGAAGAAGGTCTAGGGCAACGTCCATTTGAAAATGTTGCATCAAGCTTTCATCACAGTTTCAACAAACAAGACCATTATCGAGTTGGTTCATCTCTGGTAAAGTGTTTTTTTTTTCTATTGATGCCATAAACAGAAGCTATTTTGTTTACAAATGTGACTAAAATACATAGTGCTTTGGATAATGTTTGAAACAAAAAATTATTGTATTAGAATGAAACCTCAGAAATTTGAACCCTTTAGGGATTATTCCTGTTTGAATTCCAGAAAGTTTGGGTTTACCAGTAGCCAGTAGGCCTATTTAAACTCTTGTTATTTTCTCAATAGTGATCAGAAATTCTGTTTTAAGTTAATCATCATCATAGCAAGGCCGGATACATAGAAGTTTCTCAAGGAGGGGGCGGTTGATCTGTTAACTTACTTCTCACTGCATATCTAATTTATATATTTTGGAAAGGGGGGGGGGCTGGATTGCCACATCATTTTTATCAAAAGCAAATAAAATTTAGAGATTTATCCAAGGAGGTACCCAAACCTATTTCTTTCCTTTTCCTTTGAAAGAGGAGTTTTAAAATTACGTTTCAGAACTTCAATTTTGTAATTATTTTGGGAGAAAGTTTCAAAACCCGTTCCCTCTAACATCATAGAACATAGTCTAAAATTGCTCTTTTTGGAGCCTCACTTTCGAAAAATTATCGAAAGAAAGTCACTGAATCCATTATTTCCACCAACACAACCTGAGTTGTCTATAATCGCTAGGAAACAATCGCATCATTAAGTCTTCAATTTTGAAAATGTTTTGAAGGAAGGTCTCCAAACTCCTTCTCCTATCATCACCAAAGATGGTCTGAAATTGCCTTTTTGTAACTTCAATTTCAAAAAGTTACCGAGATGCAGACTCGAACTTCATTCCTTTCTTTAGCGTCATCAAAGATAGCCTGCACTTACATTTCGGGGCTTATAATTCGGGAAAATTGACCAACCATGCTATGTCCCTCAAGGGAATTACTTTATTTCTGGTTTAATTATTATTATTATTATTATTTTTATGATATTTAAAAATGGGTGGGATGAACTATTTGTTTCAGGAGCCCCCAACCTTCACCCAATGCATCTTATATTTCCATGATTAATATAATTTATATTTTTTGTTAGCATTCCTATAGCATAACTTTCATAATATTTTTTAGTTCCCATCAAGAATTTTTAATAAAAAATACAAATTTACCGCCCCCCCCCCCCTCTTGTACTAGAGCGCTGTTTTCGAAACTCGGTAAAACTGGTGGCCACCAAGTTTTTTGAGTCTAGTGGCCATGGACCACTTGAAACTTTTCTGAATTTTGAGGTCTAGAGTCATGGGCACTTTGAACAGCTTACCAAAAGAGGCAGTAATGAGCAAGGGGGAAGATAGCTTTAAAAGGGCTATTAATCTTCATTGGGGACTTATAAATGAACTGACTAGGACCAGCCTAGCTGGGCCCAGAGTCTGTTGCTGGTTGTCAGAATTGTATTTGTATTGAGTTACAAATTGTCCCTTCCTTCTCCCTAGAAAAATTTGAAATAATGAGTCTGCCTTTGATAGTGTCTTATGATTTTTATAAAAGAATAGAAAAACAGAATGTAAAAGCCCTTGGGTTTATAATAATAATAAAAAAAAAGCTGCTAAATTAGAATTTTGTATTTATTATGAGCATCTATCTAATTACTTGAATGTTCCTGTCTAGTTAACAAAATGTAATTTTTCTAACAATAATATGAAAATTGGCTCATAGTTGAATAAAGTATTCAACTACTTTATTCAACTACTAGCAGAGTTTGAATAAAATATTTGAATATTATTTTTTTAAAGAACATGATGATAAAAAAGCATTCAATCACAGAAGTAGACAAACAAAATTAATTATGAGAAATGGAAATTATAAATTAAAAAATAATAATAATAACATTATAATTTTAAAAGTTTGCATTAAAAATAGTTATCATTATAATTAATCAGTACTCATCCAGTTATCTTTTGCTAATTAGTCGATAATCAGCCAATTTTCTTATCAGAATATTCCAAAATTTAATGTTTAAGTTCAGTATGCATTTTAAAAAGTAATAAAACCTACCTTCAAAACATAAACCTATTAGAAATATTGCTTCTTGTCATTGTTTTATTAAATACTAGCTGCATCGCAAGGCTTTTCACGGTCTACCTCTGAAATAAAAGTTATGTCCAGTGAGGTGTGTTCAACAATGACACTTCAATTAGAGGAATAAAAATACTATAAAATTTCCCGTCAAAATAATCTTATATCTTTAAACGAGCAATTCTTCTGGGTATGTATTGATATATTTATATTTCGGATCTCGAAAACGGCTCTAACGATTTGGATGAAATTTTGGATTTAATTGTAGTTTTGCATTCTAAGTTCATCTACATCAGTGTTTTTTCTGTAAAAATGCAATTTTTTACAAAAAAGTTTTTTAATATAAAGTCTAATTAAGTTAAGCCTTGATGTAAACTGTGAATTGACGCATCAGGCAGACGATTTGCAGCCATACCAATGAAAATTTGTCTCTTCTCACTTTAAAATTTTAAATTTGCTTAGGGTTACCAGGTTTGGCTGATATTGGCTTCTTTGGCTAATTTCAAACACACTTGGCTGAAAACAAATTCAAAAGCATTATGTAAGTCGATGTAAGACTTTTTTCTTTTTTAAGTTTAACTATCTTGACCGTCCTATTTTATTTTATTTATTTATTTTCTTTTTACACTTCAAATAGTTTAACATGTTTTTTAAATCACGCATCTAAATTTTATTTCGAAGAAATGTATGTCTTGAGACTGTTTATGTTTTGTTAAGACAGTTGTTATCATTTGTTGGAACGGTTTGTGGACAATCAGTTTTGATGGATATCATGCTGTATGCAGCATTTTCTGGCGTAAAGTGACCAACTACACTAAAAGTACTCATTCAAAAAGAAAATCTCGATTGGAATAAAATAGTGAAACGCATCATAGTATGAAAGGAAGTATTCGGTTAAAAACCGATTTCACCATAGCAAAACTGGCTCCAAGGTCAAAATATTTTAATTACTGACAGGGAAATTGTATAATGGAAACAAATGTATCAGATAGTTTAAAGCAAAATGATGATTTAATTACATTCATAATCTTCTTTGTTTGGTACTTTAGTGTTATAAGAAGGTTGAGTGCTTAATATTTCGTTAAAGTGAAGCTTTTCAAGTATATTTGGAAAAGTATTGAACCTTAAAAAAACACCAGTTGACAAAAAATAATTCTTTTAAAGCCAAGTGAGGCTCGGTTGTCCAGTCATTCTTAAAGAAGGAAAACAACCAATCAAAAATTCTTAAAATCAGTAAGAAGATAAATTGCCAAATAATTAGCACAAGGGGAAATTTTTATTTCAAAACAAAAACAAAATTTTGTTTAGTCAGAATCGAGAGAAAAAAAAGTGGTAACCTTCTGAATGGTTTTATTTAAGCTAATTTAAAGTTCGGGTACTTTTTTGGCATTCGAAACCCCCTAGGTTCCTTCTCAGGTGCTCTCCCTGCCAAATTTGGTCAAGATCCGACAAAAACTGGATTTGTATAGGAAACATACTCACACCCATACATATATATTCTTCATTTTATTTGTATAAATTTTTCAGTTTATTTCAATATTTAATTTATAAAATACTTTAATATAGGTCCTCCTGCTACAAAATGAAGATTTGCTTCCTTCCAGAGAGCAAAAGTTAATGGCTGTATTTCTGTTATATGAAATGTATCGCACGGAACCTATTCAAGCAAATCCATTTGCATCTGTATTTGTTCATTTATTGGTAAGTTTATTTTACATGTCTAGTTAACTCTCAACTATTCAAAATCTTAAAGCACCAGCCTAAACCTTCGAGCTATTGGAAGTTCACGTTATTTGGGAAGTTCAAGAGTTCATCTTATAGTGTCTTGTGCTTCTATCTCTGAAATGTCAAAAATGTTGGATTTTTTCTTAATTACCTTTTTAATCAAGCCAATTGATTAAATTTGCATTATTATCACAAAGATGCTATTCAATGAATATTTGAAAGAAAAAGAAAAGAAACAGAAAAGTAATAGCACCTTACTCATCCCAAAAAGTCTTCTTTAATTCTATATCTATATGTATATATTTATAAGTAGTATCTGATTTTTCTACTTCTTTACTAAACTAATAATAAAACTACCTATAAATACTTTATATATATAAAAAAAATTAAAACTTCCTATAATACACATTGTATTATAAATAGTTTAAATTTTTTTTAACGATTGCTCATTGTGTCTTCATGAATGTAAAAGCACTATAGAAAAGTTTTTGTTTGTAAATTGTAAAAACTTTGTATTTTCTTTCACTCGTGTTTAGCATCCTCCTGAAGAAGTAAAATCAAAAACAACTGGCCGAATGACCAAACGACCATGGGCTTTGCCACGTTTGACTAACTCTGAAAAATATTTTTTATCTCAGTTAATATCAATGCCAACTAAAGATGTAAGTTTTATTTTTTCTGTTCTTGCAAGAAAGTTTAATTTAGGTTCCATTATGGTTTTCTGAATATCTCATACTTATTGTATTCTTTTTCAAAATTTTACTTATTCTATTTTTACATTTATGTTTCCACCCTAGAAAATTTATGACATCCTAAAATCAAGGAAAAATACTCCTTTCCATTTTTATCAAGAGTTTACATTAGGATGGTCCAAAAAAGGCCCATTTTTAAAAATTTCTGATTTTTACTGGTCTTATCCTCCCATTTGGTTCTAGGATCATTTCACGGTAATTTAGACATTTATGTAGAATCTGTAATGCAACCTTTTTTGCCATAACTTTTTAATTTACTGTTTGATTAGCATATTTTATTTTGAGCTTTTCCTACCAACACACCAACTGAAGTTAAAATAATTTGCAAATCAAACAGTAAATTAAAAAGTTATGGCAAAAAAAGGTCACGTTGTGGGCCCTACATAAATGTCAAAAATACCGTGAAATGACCCTCTACTTATATAAAAAATAACTATTGTGAAGTTTCGGTTTGTAATTTTTACTTTTAGAGGTAGCTCAACATCCTCAAAGTTTGGTTAATATTTGGATTTTATGCAATAAATGCAAAACAGAAGAAAAAGGCTGAAAAAAGCAATGAAACTATATTTCATTTAAATCTTACATTTTGTAGGTTGAAATCATGCAATAACACAACAATTATATTTAATTGACTGGATGTGGTTCTGCTAATACCTACCAAAACTTCTATCTAAACTACTATTGGTATAAGTGTGGGATAACCTTATTATTTTTTGATTAAAATCTTTTATAATATATATTAATTCCTTTCCACAAGACTATAACTGGCTTCCTTTAATAAATTTTAGTGTTTTGTGAAAATAATTCTCCCGAAACTGGCAAATATGCTTGATCTCCCAAGTTTTGCATGATAAAGTGTGTCAAGTAATTTTTTTTTTTTTTTTTTTGAGTTAATGAAGCTCAGGTACTTTGCAGCAATATTTTTCCATCAACTTCTTGAACAGCTTTACCCGTTGTCTTTCACTTGATTGTCAAAAAGAGCCATGCAGTTTCATTTACTCCTTCCATCAATATTTTTATATGAAATTTGTATTTCATTAAATTAAAATCATTACATAGTGCATTCTGGAGTATAGAACTAACACCCTAGGTTTTAAATAAACATATTCCGCAAATGTATCAAATCTTTTGAAATCCAATATCTTCTACTGAAGTGATGGTGAACTTACGGGTTATACACTTATATTTCACAACAGTAAAAGATTTTCAACATTCATTTAGTATAGTGCATAGCTCTCGGTTCAATAATTCTGATTCTAAGAAAGGGTTTTATCCTGAACTATTCAAATCAGTTCAAGAAATTCTCGACAATCACTTTTGAGTCATACAGCAATTTTTTAACAGATTGTATTCTATAGCCCTTTACATCAACCACTTTTCCTTATTATTGAGTATTAATGCATTTATCCTTATGAATGAACTCCCAGCAGGCCTAGAATCTGTTACAGAGAAGTAATTTTGGTGTAGAAGTCTAGAAATTGTGCATTTATTAATAATGGCACCAATAATCAGATCTATAATGTGGTTTTGACATTCTAGTACTTATTGTTTCTTAATTATTTTGTACTAGTAAAACAGGTGCTATTGCTTTTGCCAGTTTTGATGTTTCTTCAATCAAAGCGCAACACTTTGTCAATATACAAAGAAATGGGCAGAATTGCATTAACTGCAACATCTTACGAAAAACATTTGTGTATTTACAGAACATATTTCATGGCTAATGTAATGTTGAAACTGTGTACATAAAAGTATCAATCTTACAATGTAATTAATTTCTGTTAATGGAAAAAGTAATCATATTTTGTGATTAGTTTGGTCCTTTGTCAATACATTTATATTCAGCATCAGTACTGAATATAATCGACTTTGAGCTACCTCTATGTTATAAAATTTTGTACCACTAATTTTCTAATGTATTGGAACCAAATGAGAGGGTAAGACTCAAAAAATTTTCACCTTCGAAACTTTGGACCATCCTAGTTTACATGCATGCTACACAAAAACTTATGAGCACAAGTTCAGTAAAAAGCTAGATCATATTTACAGCCAAGTGTGCTATCAGTTCCCAAAATTTCATGCCTCCAGTGTTATAAAATTTTCTGCAACCTTATACCAAACGTAACAATTTTTTAAAGCTGATCTGTCATTTTGGAGCCCTTTTAGAGGGGGTTCCAAGATCCTCATGATTTAAATCTTGGAAGTAGAAAATTTGCTTTGGATGGTTTCAGAGACATATCAGCATCTCTGTTACATATCATTTAAATTGGAGATGGTTGGGTATGGGTAGGCTTCAGGGGCGGCATTTCAACATTTCATTTGGGGGGTCGAGTTTTTTAAACATGAATTTTCTCAATATGGAATAAAATACCATTACATTTTTTAAAGTAAGGTCATTAAAGAAATTCAAATTTTAATTTCCACGCTTTTAATTTATTTTATAGTAAACTGTAACGGAAAAGATCTTGATACTGCCGTTTCTAAAGTAAATTTTTAATGTTCGATTTTTGGAATCCAGAAAAAAAAGGAAATCTTGGTACTATATTCCGTCAATGTCCAGTGGCATGCTCTTGGCAGTATAGCTGAAGATGAAAGTCTTGCTTGTCCCATCATGCACCAAAAAAAAAAATCTCTAACCTTCTGAGACACGAAAATGATCTTTCACAGTTAGCTGAGTTGATTGGAATTGGTGAAAAATAATTGAAGCTACAAAGTTATGTTAGAAAATGCATCTTTAAAAATTTTCTGTTAAAAAAAAACCACGCAAGTTTAAAATTTGTGCTCTAGTCTTCATTTTTCATCATTAAAGTACACTGGCTCTTCACAAAACAATTCTTTTTGCTTCGTTCAACAACTTTTACATGTAACTGAAATATTTTCTTTATCTTGTTCAATAACCTGCACATATAATATTAAACTTAGATTTATCACTAAATCTTGTGTTAATTTCATTAGAAACTGAATGAATCTATTATTTGATACAAAATATTGAGCCAAACATAGGACTTTGCATCATCATGTGAATTTTTGTCCCTTTTTTAAATATTTTTTTTAAATGGGTCTAATAATTCCAAATTAACAAGAAACTCTTAATAGGAGCTCAATCAAGAGTTCTAACTTTAACTTTTGAATACCATTTTGTACCTCTCAGTTAAATCAATACAAAAGTAAACCCAACAAAAGTACTTGTTGATGCATGAATTTTTTTCAAAAATAGCGTGTCTTTTGTAAGAAGTTTCCATGAAAGTATACAATGTATTGAATTGCTCAAATATGCCTCTTAACAGAAGGAATCAATGTTCACTCACTAACTGAACGTACATTTTAAATATAATCGCAACAATGAACTCTAGATACCAAGGAACTTCTCGTAAAAATCGGGCCAGTCACACCTGTGCACTAGGGTGTGTCTTATAATGCACTTTTGAAAAAAGTTTTGAATTTCTTATGGGGCACCCCTTTAATTGCTTCCTTTTGATGAAAAAATTCACACATAAAAGTTTCATAGAATTTGAACATAATTTAGGAGGTGCTACCAATGATTAAAATTACATTCATTGTGAAAAATATGATGTAAAAATCAACTCTTGACAAATTTTTAATCAACATGAAATTAGGTTGGTTGAGTTTAACATAACACAAATACCTAGTTCTTATATATACTAGAAAATAATAAGCATTTCATGGTTGTCATTTTATGTATTAATGTCAAAAAAGCATTTGAAAGTTCGGTAATGCCATTCATATCACAGTTTCAGACTTTCGGTCTTTTACATTCATTAATATTGTAATTTTTCTCTTTGTTACTTCCATGTGACAATACAAACTTTTCACTGATTGCTACTTATTATCCAGACTAAATAAATAAATTTAAATAAATAAAAAGAGAGAGAGTTGACAAATTTTGCAGCAGTGGTAGCACTCTCTAAATATTATTCAATTTTTATATTTCATATATGAGAATTTTTTTTTCATCCAAAGGAACAAAATGAGAGGGTGCCTCATGAAAAAATAACACCTTTAAAAATAAGACGCACCCTACTGTGCACTACCCTTTCACATTAGAAGCAGAAGCATCATCTTAACTCTGAACTTAAAAGTATGAGGCATTTAACCCATATGAGGAAATTTCTCCTTCAGTTGAAACAAACTTATTCTCCATCTGTTTTTTATTCTGGAAGTTCTGAAAATGATTCACAAATTTCTAAGTTATTACCCTAAATAGCGAAAAACAGTTGCTCGTGTCTGGAAAGGGCTCGAACTTCATCAGCTTTTACTAAAGATCGTCTGCAGATTTTTTCTTTTTTTTAAATTATTGCATATGATCACTGATTTGCGCGTTATGTGAATTGAATTTCCTGATTTCTTAATATTTTGCACAAAATATTTGGGGGTGCAACCGCCCCCTCTTGCTCCCCCTATTTGCCGCCCCTGGTAGGCTTGCTAGGCTTACTGATGACCAAAAATGTTTTAAAACGAGCTGATGTGTGCATCACATGACTTCCTTTCACTCCGATTTAATGTCATTTTCCCATTACTGGCACCAAATTAAAATCAGATTTATAAAAATAAAAAAATCCGCAAATTTGTCGCCAAGTTGGCAACAAAACTTGGTGACTGAAAGACTGGCGATATATTGCTTAGTGTCTGCCAAATTATAACACCACTTGAGTTTACATCAAAATTAGCAATGATTTCCCCCAAAAAAGGGGCAAAAGACCCCTTTAGAAACACCCGAATGCAACCAAAAGGGGAGGTGGACAACTAGACCCCACTAGGAGTCTAGGTACCAAATTTCAACTTTCTAGGACATACCGTTCTTGAGTTATGCAACATACATACGCACATATGTACATACAGACGTCACGAGAAAACTCGTAATTAACTCGGGAATTGACAAAATGGATAGTTTGCATGTGTATACGTTCTTAGGAACTTATCATGTGATTGAGTCGAGAAAAAACTCAACATTCATTCGGGGATGAGTAAAATGGAAATTAACGTCGATTTTTGAGTGAAATTTTTTTCGCGAATACAATACTTCCTTTTTTGTAAATGGAAGTAAAAATTAGCTGTGATGGATTATTTTTAATAATAACTTTGTCATTTCTGTTCCTCAGAGCCAGGTTGAGGTAAGTCCAAAAATTGTGTACTGCATTGTATGTAGAATTCCAGTCCAAATCGAGCCATGCAAAGGCAAATCTTAAAAAAAAACCTCTGTAACTATTTACCAGCATTAGCATTTAAAGAGCTTGTGCCCTATCTTTTGCATGCACCAGACAAATGTTTTTCTTATCCCTTGTGAAGTATCGAGTACGTAACCTACGTTAGTCTGGTTCTGAGGTATGGATTTGTAACATTGACTTATAAAATTAATATCGGATTCGCTTGTGAGGATTTTTACAACAAGATTAAAAACAAAAAGAATTTTTTAAAAAGTCCTAACCAATCAAAAGACATGTAACTATTGTTCAACTTTTTATTCCTCATTCAAAGAATTTCTTCTTTTTGAAGTAACTTAAAAATATTTACCTGTAGGAAATAAAATGTTTAAATATATCGGCTTGCGTCATGTATTATTTATTACCCCTGGTTTAGGCTCATAATTAGTAACCATTTATTCATAGCATTGAGAATGAACTATTCTTCTGAAACACTCTAAAAACCAACCAGGGGTGTGTACCTTTCTGAATACTTGTTATGCTGAAATACTCGGGGAAGGGGGGGTTCTGGTGTCCCGGTTGAACATTTCAGGAAACTGGCTAGCCTAGTTGACATCACAAACTACTGCCCCGGGTGTCATCCATGCTTAGGTACGCCACTGATGTATATAATTTAATGTTTTTACTTTTGTATTCTAGCTCTTCAAAAAGACTCCTTTGCAAGTTATTCAGATGGATGTTTCCGATATGCAGGTAAAGTTTAAGAAATCTTTAAACGTTAGCAAATTGTCTTTTGGCCCCTGTACTGCAACTTAGGCGTGTGCTTTAAACTAAGAATCACAACAAATTAACTAAACTGCCTTTTTAGCAAATAAGACATTTAGTTGACTACTTGGTTTTCTGTAATAGATGTCAGATTTTTTAAAAGTTATTTGTTAGTACAGTGGAACCCTGCTATAGGGAATTTGGGGTATAACAAACCCCCGGTTGTAGCAAACCTTTTAAATGGTCTCAACTGAAGCTCTAGTGTATTTTAAAAGGCTTGTAACAATCCCTAAACGGAAGAGAACCAGCTATAGTGATCCAAAAATGTCTAAAATATTAAGCTTTTCATAGCACTTTTGTCCCAATTACCATTCTCCTTACCAATTTTTTCATAGGAAACCACCAACTGATGTAACACTTAAATTTTTCACCAGAATACCCTGGTCCAAACCATTCCTCACCTAATGTTCCTCTGATAATATACTTATCTTTATATTGACCATGGCTAAATTAGGCAAGCCATTTTTTTCTGTAGGGGATTAAGTTAATTAATTCTGGAATTGGAAAGCAGTCTAATTCTCAATATGCTAGAAATTTTCCTTTTAAATATTTACTTTAGTCGCTACCTGGCAGATTTCTAATTCTACGAGATGACCATGTAATGCAAAAGTTTGCAACCAAAACTATCTTTCGTCCCATATAAAGAATAAATGAAAATGTACATTTGTATAGTTTATTACTGTGTAAAATTTATGCTAATATTTTACTTTTATCGCAGTCAGTAAAAGAAACATTGTGCTATAAAATCGTTCATTATAGAAGTATCTTAGCAAGTATAGACCTTTTTTCCAAAAAAATCGGATGTAGCAAACCCTCGACTGTAGTGATCTCCTGAGACAGTCCGATGAGGGTTCGTTATAGCAGGGTTTGACTGTAATAGGCAGTTTCTTAATCATAACATTCAGAAAAATATTTTATGCTCATCTGTGTTTTTATTTAGCAAAGTGATGTTAAGCTATTTACTAAATAGAGCTAAATAACTGTAGGATAAGTCAGAGTATGGAATAGACTCAGAAGGAAAAATACTGTTGAAAGCGGAGCGTTCAACCTTGGCAAAATCAGGATTTTCAAAATTGCAGTTCCAGCTGTTTCATGGATGTTCATTTTGTTATGGATGTGTTTTTTTTTCTTTCTTATTTTCTGTCTTACTTGCTATTAATGATTCATTTTAGCAGGCATGACAAAATTATAAGAAACTTTGGTTTTAAATTTCTTTTGGCTAACATTTTTTTTAAAGTCGATACCGACCTATATCAGGAACCCCAAACTGTGGTTCGGTGGGTGTTGTCTGGTAGGTGTAGAATGGTTTCGGAATGTTTAAGAATATATCATTCAATTGGGAACATGCATGACATTCCATACAGGTCAGGTTCACCAGCCACATGTGTCGTGCAAGTCGTCACAGGTTGGACACTACTGTTTAGAGCACGTGTTGAAATGCATCTTTGCTATCTGTTTGCATCCTTAACAGAAACTAGTTATGATGTCAAAAGCCTCTGACAAGTCTCTTCAAAGGGCGGATCAAATCTTTTTTGCATTATTTTATTTAGATTTGCACAAAATTATATTCAAGTCAGGTCATAAAATTTAAATAATTGTTGAATTTTTAGTGGGTTAAAGAAGTGCTTCATTGCTAGCTATGGACTTTAATACTATTAAAAAGGCACCATTTTTCACTCGACGTTAAATCCCGGTTATCACAAATTTGCCATTTCAACTGCGCTTGCGCGCGAACTTTACTGATTTCAAAAGTCTTGCTAAAATTAATTACAAACATTTTAAATTTGTTAATAAATATGAGATGGCAACAGATAAAAATTAAAAATCACAAAACTTTCTCTGATTTAGTTTTTAGACCTCGGTAAAGATTAATTTTTACGTCTTAAATATTTATTAATGGATTCGGAGTCTGGTTCTTCCATCAAACAAAGGGTTTTTCATGGTCAAATTTGCCTGCATAATACTAAGCTGTTTACGCCTAACGTAAAATATCCCCAAAAGATGGATATCTGTACTCATATTCCAATCATCTTTGAAGTACACAACGTGTTTGACGTTTATCTTAAATATTTCCAAACCAATAAATATTGAAGTGTCATTTTTCTCTTTACATTAAAAAGATTATCAGTTATTCATATCCGTAGTTTCATATGATATATCACGAAATCGCTGTGAAAATATTATAATCGTATTCATTAATGTGTTGGTATTCTATCTCAGCCTAAATATAAACAGGCAACACGAAATCATAAAATAGAAATCTGAAAAAGCTAAGTCCGCGCGCAAGCGCAGTTGAAATGGCAAATTTGTGATAACCGGGATTTAATGTCGAGTCCATTTTTCACTGTGATTTGTAATAAATTTTATGTAACTAGATTTATTTATTTATTTATTTATTTATTTTTTTAGTCATTTGATGTGAGTGGCCTTCAAGTTGCTCTTGCCGAACGTCACTCTGAAATGTCGCAAACGAGCAAAAGTGGTATCCCTGTGGTTTTCCCCTATCCTGATGATAAACCAATGTAAGTATTTCATTTCTTCATGTGTTTAGTATTTTAAATGTTTATTTAATGTTGTTTTCATCTTTCAAAAGTTGTTTGCTAACATAATTAAATTACTTCTTTGCTTGAAAAAAAATGTATTTGCTTGAAACATTGATTTTTTTGTTTTCTTTCTTATACTTTTCATAAAAGAAAATGAAAGCTCTCTGATGAAAGTACTACGTTTTAAGCAAAATTCCTACCAAAAGAGAATTTATTTCATACATACATGTATATATAGATACATAACATCCTCATTTATTACTCCGTTCCAGACTTTAACGCGATAAATGAATTTCTTTGAAGTAGGATTCTTTATTTATAACAAAATGTTTTCCTAGTTAACTTAAACAAAACTTATTCATGACAATTTAAATGTGTTTATGTAGCATAATTAAATCCCTCTAGACATGAACCAACACCCTTATGTCAATATTACACTTGTATTACCGAATATATTTGAACAAAATATGTGAAAACTAGCTGCTAGGGTGACTATATTAGCCATCTTTGGCAGCCACCTCAAGTGATTATATTGCAGTCATTTTCAATTGCTCAATCATCAAGTGCTTAATTAATAGTGCCATAATTCTCGTAAACAATCTATATGGTATCTTTTTTTTTTACTTTGTTGTATCAAATAGTTGAAAATTTTTTAATGAAGCATCTTTAGGAGTTGTTTCCATTTCTTCTTTTTCAATTTCTTCCTTCTGGGAAAATTGATTATCTGCAAAATCCAGAAAAGCATCACTAGATAGTCAAAAATATTCAAACAAAGTTGGATACTTTAAATTGCGTTATGTTTTTCTTGTCAAGTAGGAGTTGGGTAGTTACAGTGTGAATGCTTATAAACTGCGTAAATCGTTTTTATGAAACTAAGGGGGGGGGGGGGCAATTAATGACTCATTCTTAGCCATTGAAAAAAATCTCTTTTAACTATAAAAGTTGCTGCTGTTCTTAGATAGATTTATTAACACTTTTTGTCAGAGCAGAAATCATCATATAGTCTTTTGTCAGACATAAGTGCTTATGAAATAGTGTAAGTAATGTGTAGTCGTTTATGGAATAAATGGGTAGTAATTCAAATGTTGTGATGAGTTTTCATGACTTAGGTCACTCACCTACATGCTGTCAGGAAGTTTATTATTTTATCGTTATCGTTATGATGTTTCTTTCTGACCTTTTACACTCTATAACAAAAGAATCGACGCACCAAGAAGCAATCATCCGAGTGCTTTGAAATTTTGTATGCATGAGTGTTTTGACCAGATATGCAAATGATTAAAATTTGGTGTTCAATGAATGAATAGTTTTCTCCAGTGCATCGAAACTGTGCATCCAGCAGATGTATATAAAGAGCAGTTTTTCAATAGTTGTTAAAACTTTCGGTTTGATTGCGATTCAGATTACCTTTCAACAACTTAAAAATGCCTCGCTGCAGGGCTCGTGCTCATTACGAGCAACTGTCAGAGTTTGAGAGAGGTCGTATCATTGGATTGAAAGAGGCCGGTTGGTCAAATCGAAGAATCGCTCATCATTTGAGTTGAAGTGATGGGGCGATTCGAGTATGCTGGCAAGGATGAGTGGAAAATGGTGAAATTCAGCATCAGGATGGTAGTGGTCGACCTAGGGTCACAGCAGATCCTGATGATAGAATGATTGTCCGATCAGCTGTCACAGCGCGTTCTTCATCTCTATGAACCATCAGAGGTTCAACTCAAACACCTGTGTCCATCATGACCATTTACAGACGGTTGGGACAACGAAATCTACGCTCGCCCTGACCGTTACGCCACCTGCCACTGACGCCTACACACTGCCAAGCCAGATTACAGTGGTGCATGGCTCGATCAGGTTGGAATGGTGCCGACTTGGGACATATAGTCTTTAGCGCCGAATCCCGCTTCCAACTGTGCCATGACGATCATCGAAGACGTGTTTGGAGACACACAGGGCAGAAGGGGGATCCTGGTTTCACTTTTGCACGTCACACTGGCCCTCAGCAAGGCATTATGGTCTGGCGTGCCATTTCCTTTGATAACTGGACCCCTTTTTGTCGTAATTAGAGGTACACTTACTGCACAGTGGTACGTTGATGACATCCTAAGACCTGTTTTGCTGCTGTTCCAGATTACATATGGCACGTGTTGCTATGAACTGCCTGCAAGCTTGTCGACATCTTCCGTGGCCTGCCAGATTGCCAGATATCTCTCCCATCGAGCATGTCTGGGATATGATGGGATGGCGATTGAATCTGGCAAGGAATGTTGATAACCTCGTCCTAAAATAGGAGCGAATTTGTTCGGAAATATCGCACGACACCCTCCGGGAGCTTTATCGGTGTTCGCCACGCCGTGCTTCAGCTTGTATTCAGGCTAGAGGCGAGTCAATACCTTATTGAACTTGTTACTGTAACTCTGGCATAAATTGTTCAATTGTTCTGAGAATTTAATCATTTACTATTCTGGGTCATTCCATAGAAATGTCAACCTCAACCTCAGAAATTTTTTTTCAACAAAGCCCTAATTGTGACTTATTATTTCATTCAGCATACTTTCTAGCACATTAATCCAGTAACAGTTTGCAAAAATTTCATTCGGTATTTTTCTTCTGGCTCTAAACGTGCGAGGTTGTAGAAAAGGCTTAAAATACGCTAAAAACATGCGTCTAAGTTTTCGTGTGTAATGTAAAAGTTTTTGCAAATTTTTAAAATAACTATTTTTATTCTAAAAGATTAGATGTTGGCCCAATAAAATTGACTGTTCTTTTTGCATACATTATAATTTAAGTATTTTAATTAGTTTGGTTATTTCACTGAAAATATTTAGGTTACGTTAGTCACGAAAATGAACTATTTTCTGCATAAAAACTAAACTAGATGATTGAACCAAACATCACTTTTTATTTTCTTACATCTATGTCATATCTACTTAAAAGGTGCAAAATATTTATTTTTGTATCAGTAGATATAAAATAATTAGTGTGACTAACGTAACATTTGAGATGTGACTAACGTAACAGTTTGCATGTGACTAACGTAACATTTTAAAAATGACTGCTAATATTTAAAACTTATTTAACTTAATGTACATTTTCATGAAAAATTTTGAATAAGTAGGCATTCTATATTGATAAAAAATATAAAGGGTGAAAAATACCAGTAATATTACATTGTAGACCTTCTGTCTATTTAGAAAAATACTTTTTTAAAGGTCTTTAAAAATATGCTTTCAATTTAAAGAATTATTATTAAAAAAAAGGGGTGAGTAAAGCAAAATGAGTACTCTGCTAAATGTGCGTGCATTCAACGCAAGAATCCAAGCTAAATAATTAAGAAAATAGAAAGACAGTTTTAACAAAGAATACGGTCTATTTTTTAGAAAATACATCACCTATTATTAAAATGAAGTAATGGCAGCTCGTTGGAAAACATTTGAAGATGTTACATGATACAGTGAGAATAAGCATGCTGCCATATATTTCAGAAAATGCAAGAATCATCATTTAGAAATTCAAACATTTGCGGTGATATCCGGAATTAAAATTCATTCTGCAAAAATGTTTGAAATTTTTTTTTCAATGTTACCTTTTGATTCAGGGTGCACAACACTATTCGTTCGATGAATCAGTAAACCTTAAAAAAGAATATGCCATTGAAAAGGATTAGGAGTTTCTTATGACGATAACTAGTATATCTGCAGAATACTGGAATTCGGCGAAACTATCAACTTGAATAAAGTTATTTTTTTAAAAGAGAGATATATATAAGATTTAATTAGCCCAAAATAATGTTATTCAGTTTGTAAAAGCAGTTTTTATTTATTTATTTTTTTTTTCGCTCATTCAAATTGAGTTAATTGAACTGAATCCGTCCATTCAATTTTTTACACTAATGTAGAAAAAAAGTAAAGAAAGAACCATAATGCAACTCAAAGGAGGTTCCTAAAAAGTGTAAAAGTAATATAAGAGCAAAAGATTAATTACAAAAAGTTTTTTATATGCATTCATTGCTTGTTATCCGATGGTTACGTTAGTCACGTTACGTTAGTCACACACAGTTTTTCGTAAAAGCACCATTAAGGGCCAAAAAAGATTTATGTGTAATAAATCTGTAGTATATTTTAAAAAATAGACTGTTTACCTCTTACAAATATACCGACCAATGTTAAATGCCTGCGTAACTTTCAGAAAAATTTGCCTCGTAACATAAGCATTGTTTCTCAGGGTTGCAAAAATGTTACGTTAGTCACGATGCCTTTTTGGGCAAAAAAACACCTGCCAGCGCTTATTTTGCTTCAAATTCTTGGTAGAAATGAAAAATAGTAAAGTTGTACATTTTAAATCTGCATATTAAATCAAAAAACATTTATTTTTACTTCCGGTGTAAGTAAAAAGAGTAAGAAAATCAGCTGCGAATGTTACGTTAGTCACTATGGAATGACCCTTCTGTGCATTGTCTTCTTATCCACCAATTTTCATTTCAATCGGATCACTCCTTCTTGGTGCATCGATTTTTTTGTTATAGAGTGTATATTCTTGTAACTGGAAGTTTTTTTTCAATGATGTGTTTTTACTCTTTTTAGTCTACTTGTTAGAAAATGTCTTAACTGGAAAAACTTTATTTTTTTATTTTTTATTTTTTCAAAATTTTATCTTGTCCGTGACACCTTATTCTCATGCATTAGTTTTCGATTTAAACATTTTTTGTTCAATTTTGAGTGTTTGAAAAACATTTTAACATTATGGCTTATGGGGAAATTCGAGAGATATGGGAGGTGAAATGGCTTAAAACCTTCTGTTTGCATAAATGAGGTTTTTATTGTGTTTGAAAATTGTTGTTATTGCAACAAAAAAAAACTATATTTTAAAGGATTTAGAGCCTGATCCAAGTGAGGGAGAGATTCAGCTGATATTAGAAAACCAGCTAAGGAATATTTAGCTCTAAAAAGAACTTCTTGTTTTTCATAAGAATAACTTAGTTTTATTTTCTTTCTTTAAAATTATTATATTAATGTTTAGAAGTTATCTACGCAGGAGCATTGATAAAAAGGTGCCCATATGGGGGGGGGGGGGTAAGAAGGAGCTCAAGCCCCCCTTTGAAATTAGAACTTCCTTGCTTCTAGTATTTTTTTTTTTCTTTGCAAAAATGTAAAAACATTTCTTATCCAGCTATTGATGAATATGTTATTAAAAATGTCGAATTTTAATAACTCTTATCTGGACTGAAATCGATTTCTATGGGGAAAATATCCTGCTAAACCATGAGGAAAGTATCTGAGCCCCCCCCCCCCCCCTTTGCGTATGGGCGCCCTTGATTGATAATTTAGTGTAATATTGTTAATACTTAGTTTAATCATGTAGTATGCCATGTCCCTCTGTATACTGTGAAGGTATTGCATTAAAATTCAAAAATAATTTCCTTATTCAACATTATGCCATTGAGTAAAATGAAAGTTTTAATGAAATCTCAAAACTTAATGGCAAGCCTTCTGTATGCAATTTCATGTGTGTGTTTGTGCATTATAATTTTCTTGGTTGTTATTGTCATGCACCTGCAAGGGTAAAAATTTGATTTACAGAATTTTATCTATCATAACATATTTTATTTTAAGTTAAAACTTTGTGCATAAAAAGTAAACTAAGAAATAACAGCGTCAAATAGCACAAATTGCAGATTACTGCAGACATGAGTTTTGGAGTTACAAGGAACACCTTTTTCAATGCAAAAAAAAAACTGAGCTTATGGATTCATAAGCTCATATCTTTTGCATTGAAAAAGGCACTCCTTGTAATGCCGAAACAGGTGTCTGCAGTGAGCTGCAATTTATGCTACTTAAAGTTGTTATTTTTTATTTTATATGTTTTTTTTTGTTTAAAATCAATTACGTTATTTGTTATAATATTTTGTTTTTGAATTTTAGTGAACCTATTGATATTAACAAGCTGAAAAGTATAAGAGAAGCTTTGTTATGTGGATCTGATGCACCTGTACAGTCATGTTTTTAAACCAGAATGTATACGACTTGCTCCACCACTGCATGCTTTTGATGATGAAGTAAGCTGTTTTTCCCCCTAAGTTTTCGTTGTAAATGTTAGCATGAGCTTTTGCTAATTCATTCATTTTTATTTACTTTTTATAGCTAGTCTGGATGAATCTTACAAATCCAGCAGAACACAAAGTTGCTTGGGACACATCCATGTGTGTAAGCAATACTGCTGGCGTAGAAGCCAAGCGGTTAATGGCTAAGGCTTTTAAATCTTCCCTCAATCCTGTACAGTTGCAACAGCTATTATCTGAATTAGAAGTAGATCCTAAATTGGTTTATCACATTGGTCTAACTCCTGCAAAGGTAATATTTTCAGTAGTTTTTCACCAGAGCAACCAAATTTTGTCTGTTATGAGTAAAGAAAATGATTATACTAAGTTAATAGCTGTCAACTCCTCATGTTAAATGTCATTTTAGTCTCAGATTTCAAAAATGGAGATCAAATGTTTCCGTATTTGGCTAGTATATGTAGCAGACATATCAATTGTTGCACTAAAGACCTTAGAAAGTCTACAAATAGGTTAGACCCTTTTTTTTTCATTGCTTGAACTTGGAGTCTACTTCTATATAATGCAATTAAATTTTGAAGATGTATAGAACAAATATTTTATTGATGTATATTGATTCAGTATTGGATGTATCTTCGAGAGATTACTGAGCCAAAAATATTAAAGTTCGTTTCTAAAAATCTTCAAAGTGTAATTGTATTTTATAGAAGTAGACTCCATGTTTCTTCATAAGGTCCATGTAATGAAACAAGAGTCTTACATATTTGGAGTCTTTATAAAAGTGCTGTATGCAAAAAATGATGTGTCTGTTAAAACGAAATTGCCATATCACAAAGAAAATGCTTATCTTTATTAAGAAACAAATGCGTTGATCAATTCTTAGTAGGTTATCTTGTTAGAGCTTAAGGCAGGGGTAAGGTTTTGCACTTTCAAAGAATCAATTTTTTTTTTTTTCTTCTTTTTTGTCTTTTCTTGTAGTTAAACATTTCAAAAATATATTCCCACAATTTCAAGTCAATCCGAGCAAATTCTCAAAATATTTGAGTATTTGGTCTCTGCTTTTTCAAGCTGTAGCTCTAACATCCGCGGACACTCAGAACCTGGGTGCTGCTTGCTTGTGGTTAGTCAAATATAATTAAATAAATATTTAAAAAAAAAAAAGAGTGACAACGTTAAAGCTGCTACAGGGACTATAATCTATGGAGCTGGAATCGGCGGGTTTTTAGCTTCTAAAACTTTAAATGTGTTTTTCTCAAAGCCACTTTTTCTTTTTTCATTTTAAAACTACTGGTCTGATTCATTTCATGTTTGGTGCACACATTCTGCATATACCTCCCCCCCCCCCCCCAATATTGGGTTTTAGAAAAATAATTTCTTTTAATGGTTTTTTTACTTGAAAAATTGTAGCACTTTTAGAGGAAAAAAGCACTATTAACTTAAAAAAGCCAGCAAAAATTTAAAAGTGAAAATTCAAAGAATCTGAGAACCTTGGGGGGGACAATTTATTAATACTTTGACGACTAAATTCAAATAGTTCTTGATTTTAGATTATTGTCAGCTGAGATACAGTGAACACACAAATTGTCTTTCTCCAAAAGAGCTCTGTGACCCCGGTTTGTTTGTAGATATTTTTTGATCAAAAATTTATAGAATATTCTTAAAACCATACATAATAATGTATAAAGGGTTTTGACAAATTTAAACTTTTTCTAAAAAAAATTGTAAAAAATGTACATTTTTTGACTCTGAAAACTTGACTTTTCCCTTAAGGAGGACTCACCACATGTTGTCTTAAATAGTTGGGTTGTTTATTTGTGACCTGTGGTTAGTCAGGAGCTATGTTGATCTCTGTTAGATGTGTTCTGCTCTTAATGATTTGGTGTACTGTATTTAACGTGTTTGTTTTATTACTTGTTATATTATTTATTTGTGGTGTTTGTTTGCAGCTTCCAGACTTAGTTGAACACAATCCTACTGTTGCTGTTGATGTTCTATTGCGTCTGATTTCGTCTAATCAAATAACTGAGTATGAAATTATTTTTTACTATTTGTACATTTTTTCATTAATATGCTGTAATTACCTAGTAAGTGTTAATTATAAGCCTCTTTTTGAGCTTATGCATGTAAATAAAACTTTTAAAAACTATCAGCTTACTATGCGAAGCTCTCACATTTAAAGGAGTCTTTCAAACTGAATGACACTTTTGTGAGAGATATTTCTTTGTTACTTTCTTATGAATTGTTTGCAAACTATATGTAAAGCAATGATTAAAAAACAATTACTGAAGCTAAAAAAGGTCAATTTGTACTTTACAGACTTTCATTGTAAACAGGTAGCTTTGTTTATCTTCACACTTATTTTTTCACTTATGACTAATCGATGACTTATTGGCAAAGCTGAAATTTATTATCTTTCTCCTGAAATCTATAATTGTCATAACTATTTTATCACTAAAATGTTTGCTTTTGTAATTTAATGTAAGTTGTGCTTAGATGGTCTAATAATCTCATAATAGTTTATGCTATGATCATGTTTCACATGTTCATCATTCAAATATTTATTGTGCTACAAATCATTATGTTTGTTTTTTAAAAGCTAAATTTATGCTTTCAGTTACTTCACAGTTCTTGTAAATATGGAAATGTCTTTACATTCCATGGAAGTTGTAAACAGATTGACAACAGTAAGTTACAAATTTAATGTTCATTTTATTAATTGTTCATTTTACACCCTTTGTATGTACAGTGAAGCACATGTGACAGGAAACCCATAAACTTGGAAAATTAGTTAACACAAAATAATCAAACAGTTTGGACGGTATACTGTGCAATTTAATGAAATTTTTTTATGCTAACCATATTTTAGTCCTCTAAGTTTTTGTGCTAAGCATTTTCACTAGAAGTTAAATATTAATGTCTGCTTTACAAAAGTATATACGCAGAGACGAATTTTTTTTCGCTTTTTGGTAGGTTTCCCCATTTTAAATTTCTTTAAGAAGAAATACCTGTTTTTCCGAAAAAACTCGGCTTTATTATCTATATACATAAATGGCTACTTCTGTATGTATGTCCGGAGTAAACTTCAAAACTACTGGACGGATTTTAACCATTTTTTCACCATACATGGCTATATTATCCGGAAGCAACTTTGGCTATAATTTATTCCTAAAAAACTTAGTTTAAAAATGTTATGATGAAAAACAGTAAATTTCATGTAATTTCCCCATTAAATGATTAAATCTAAAACCCATTGTTACAAAAATTTGTTGCCTAACAACAGCAATATTAAAATTAATCATAATGAAAATTTTGAATCAAGGCTCCTCTGGAGCAAGCATAAAATTTATTGCTTTCTTTGGATTATTATCCTCATCTGTATACATATATGGCTACTTCTGTATGTGTGTATGTCCGGGGTAAGCTTCAAAACTACTGGACAGATTTCAACCATTTTTTCACCATAGATAGCTACATTATCAGGAAGCAACTTAGGCTATAATTTATTACTAAAAACTTAGTTTTAAAAAGTTATGATGGAAAACAATAAATTTCATGTAATTTCCCCATTAAATGATTAAATACAAAACCCATTGTTACAAAAATTCGTTGCTTTACAACATCAATATTAATAGTAAAAGTATTAAAAATTTTGAATCAAGGCTTCTCTGGAGTAAACATGAGTTTAAAGTCATTTAAACATTTAAAAACTCTACTTTTTGCACACTTAGGGAAACATAGTATAATGCTTTTTTCCCCCTTTCTTTTTTGTGTGTGTGCACTATTTAATTGTGTGTGCACTATTTAATTAAATAAAGTGCACATTTTTTTTACTGATCTTTCATTTTGTTAGTCACATTTTGGAAACTGTATGGGGAGGTTCAATAAATAGCACCAAATCAGCTATGAATGAGGCAATTAGTGGAGCATAAATGTTACTAATTAATTTCATAAGCAATGAAAAGAAGCAATATTTCTAATATTTATTTTTTAAAAAATAATGAATTGAAAATATTACTGAAATTGTTTGTTTTATTCATCAAGTGCTTGAACACATTGTGTACTGATAATATTGTTGACGGTTTAGGGGAGTGGTGTCATGACCCCCATAACACTTCCCATGTATCTGCCACTGTTTACCATATGCATAACTAAAAGCCTATGTTTTGCAATTATGTGATTTTACCTGTATCACCTTATATATCTAAAATTATGTTTAACCCGAGAGAACTCTTGTCACTATTTGTTACTGAGGAGTTGAAAACGATTCCAACTGCTTTTTTATGGAATAAACTCAATCGCTTGCAAAATTAAATTATCTCTAAATCACATACAGGTTGAGCACAGATTTTAATTTAATATTGGACCCGACTTTTAAAAAATTAAAATTGTGAAACTACTGGTCATGTTACAGCAAGTGCATGAGAAGAGAAATTCACAAAGCTTGTTTCAGTTACGAAGGTTTGATGTGTGGGCCTTTTGCGACACAACAGATGTCCAACCTGTAATTCAGTTTGTCCTGGGTGCTATATGATTTCTTTTTAGGGATTAAGTCAAGGACACTATTTATCAAGCCCCTTTTACAGCACTACAAATAATTGGCAGTGTGGAGCAATTTGGGTTGCAGATTAGATGTCGTGTAGAATAAGTTCCCAACACTGAGCATTTGTAATTGAACATTTTGCACAATGTACTCACAGACTTCGCATTTGTGTAATGGAACTTAATTTGAAAAAAAAAAAAAAAAACTCAGTATATTTCTCTTTTTCATGGTATTACTTGCTGTAATATGTGCAGTGGTTTCAAAAGTAGAAATTTTTTGAAATCATGCCCCTCATTTGTGTTTACACTGTATGTATGAAAAAATATTTTTCATGAATTGAGCTCAGCAATAAAAGGTGTGAAATATATTTAAAAACTAATATACATTTATATATGCTGCCATTTGCAGGAAATAACACTTTGTATTTGAGATTTCGATCCTTCTATGTCCTGTAAATGTGCGTCTGCATCCGTTAAATTTAAATTAGTTTCTTTATGTTACAAAAAGCAAGAAGTTTCATGTGTAATCTTGTTTCAAGTTTTAAATTGTACATGGCTAAATGCACTATTGATTTCATTACAGGCTGTTGATTTACCTACTGAATTTGTGCACTTGTACATATCCAACTGCATCAGTACTTGTGAAACAATTCGGGACAAATACATGCAAAATAGACTTGTTCGTTTAGTGTGTGTGTTTCTGCAGTCATTAATCAGAAATAAAATCATTAATGTTCAAGTGAGTCTTTTAGTGTTTCTGTTATTGTTTTATTTTCATAATGTTTCCCTTGATTTGTTTCTTAATGTAAATAGTTTTTGGGATTCCAATACAATTGGAATCTCAAATAGGATACGTTCCATGTAAGATTGCAATAAGAATAAATGTTACTTTGTTTACAGAAACAAATGATGAATATTTCAATTTGCACCTGGTTTAAATTCACACTTGCCATTTTAGGTGTTAGAATTGGCTGAAATGTGTGAATTAGGTCAAACACTCCCTGCCTACTGTGCAACATAAATGAGTAAGAGATGCTAAAAATCTACCTCTTGAAATGCAGCATCAATCTTTTGAAATCCCATCCAAAAATAACTAAGAAAATGATCAGGATCATTTTACCAAGCTAGTAAATTGCTATTTGACGCTTCATCTTGCAAATGCAAAGGTATTAAGGACTACATTTGTCCAAAAAAAAAAAAAAAACAGGGAGAGAAATTGCAGCTTCAGCCTTCAGCCTCAAGAAGACAGTTTTAGTATCATTACTTCGTTGCATCTCTTCTATTGGATACGGACAGTGAGGATGAATTCAAGAGACCTTTACAAGCTTCAAACTACAAACGTTTATTTTGATAAATTTACTACTACAAACAATACAGTGGACTTTAATTTGCTTTCATGGACAGGTGATAGATACCAAGTATCCGACAGGCCTGGAATAGCTATTGCTGCAGCAGTACTTTAACCCACCACTTCAGAAATTATTGAGAAAAACATGCTTCATCGGAAGCATGAAATAGCACGAAAATCTGCACTGGAAAGAGCCAAAGCCTAGCAAAATGTCTCATGTTCTATGGCTAACTCGTGCTAATCGAATTCTACGTTTGTGTGTTTCAGTGGACTCTCCTGAAAATTTAATAGTTCTTGCAATATAAGTCATCAGCGTTTATGTTCCAATTGGGTTTGCTATCAAAAATTACCCTTTATGTGCTGATTGGCTCAGCAGTTGTTCAAAATCATTACAACTAGATATATATCCACTGAGTTGAAGTGCAAAATAGATCCCGCAATCCAAAGAAACAGTGTTTTCGTATGTCCTAAAAATTAATTTATTACAATGCTGACAGTCTTGGATCAGCACATCCGTGAATTGGCAGCCTTTTGGATTTTATAAGCTCGTAGTGTTCAGTAAAATATACTCCCAAAAGACAAATTTTTCACATTCTTATTGTTAAGTTTGATGCAGAATCTTACATTGATCTCAATGACTGGAAAAATGTGACTGATTCACCAATTCTGAAATCAATCTCTGAAGAAGATATTCAACTCTTTGTTTCAGCAAAAAGAACTGTTTACTATGCCAGCCATGCAGGGTTGTCCTATTTTGTCCACCCAAGAAAAAACCGCCGGAAAAAAACGTCCCAGACAAAATGTCATTTTGTCCACTTCATCAGTAAACTGAAAGTTTTGAGTAAAAAATTTGAAGTTTGAAAATAATTATATTGATTTTTCCTATTCAAGTAATATTTTAAGATAAAAATATCATACATAAATCAGTACATAAACAATTGATGGTAAAATATTTTAAAGTGAAAATTAAAAAGAAGTAAGGTCAGTTGAAGTGTGTTAATAAATCAAATGAGTGTTAAAATAAATTATAATGCATGTAATAGCATTTATAAAACAAGCCACATCAACTGTAAATTTTATGATGTTTGTCTGTGATGTCAAGGTTCATTGCCCATAATAAGTGCATTTATAAAATTATAAAGTATAAATAAAAAATTTTTAAAGGTTGGAGTTTCAAAACATTAAAAATCATATTAAAAGAAAAAACTACTTGACATTAATAAAAGAAATGTTTGCATTAAGTGAAATCTGTTCTTGCAGAACAAATACAAATGTGATGATCAGCAACTGGCTCTGACTAGGCTGTTCCCCCTAATCAATTTATTAGTCCCCAATGAAGATTAATGGCCCTTTTAAAGCTATCTACTAGGACTCGACCGATGCATCGGCGCCGATGGTTCAATAATTTAGCCATCGGCATCGGCGGCCGATGCTAACTTGCAGGAAACATCGGCCCATCGGCCTTAAAATACATCAAAAAGCCGATGGAATAGGCCGATGTTTTTTTTTAAAGGACCTTTGCTGTTTTTACTTTTTAATACAAAGTAAAGGGAGTTTTTGATTTTTGGGAGTTTAAAACTGTTTACTTAAATTTCAGTATGAATTTCTATTTTAGTCACCTCTGAAAGAGTTTTTAATACTACATTCAGGTACCAAACAAGTTAATTATTGCGTTGTTTCTTGCAGTTGGATGTACGTATATATCTCTCATAAGTCATAACTCAAAGATGGTAAGCTGTAGAAGGTTAAGTTTTCGCATGTGGGGTGTGCGTACGTTCCAGTTGTGCGCTTCCCTTTTGTCTTCGATTGGGTGTTCTGAAAAGCCGGTTTACTCCTTTTTTGTAGCTATTAATTACTTATTTCAATGTAAAACTAATATAGTGTCTCAGACTGACGATCATTTGGTGATACATTGCCGCATTGGAAACCATGGAAACAAATATGAGATGGCAAAACCGGTTTTTGTGTCATTTTGGTAGATTCCCGTTGAACCGACGGTAATTTTTAATTTTTCGATATTTTTATTATGAATCACATTAATGCAGTCTTTTCTGTATCGCTTCGGCGGAGCTACAAGTTTGGGGCCCATCGAAATACATTTTGGGGCCCCATTTCTCTATCACAGAAGTTGTAAAACATTTATCATAAGCATTTTTGTAACTCCTACGGTGTCCCTATAGTTATGGGGCCTTTCGTGCAGTTGCAACATTTGCTATATTTTAAATCCGCCACTGCACGTCAAAACAAACTCGGGTGCAAGTTTAAAAAGGTTTTTTCAGCTCCATTTTTATGATTATTTTGAACTCGATTTTTTACGACTATTTTTTGAATTTCCGAGAACACTTGCGTGCCCCTCCTCCCACTACCTCAATTTCTGAAATTAAACTCTAGTTGTACTTCTGAGTTCTTTAAATTAACAATATTTAGATATTTTTTTATTCAAACTTTATCTATTGTTTAGAAAGAATTTAGAGCATTAATGTAAGAAATTGATTAAAGACGTTTTGAATGGTAACATAATTCGAAAATCCAAGGAACTTTTGAATTTTTTCTTCGGAAGTGCTGAAGTAGATTCAGAAACTCTTCCGAGGCGTTGGTGGTAGCGGTTCTGTACTAAGCAAATGAGGCCTAAGTTGGGGCCGAAGTGTGAGTTACTCCAAAATCAGAGGGTGACTCCCCCCCCCCCAAACCATCCCTCGTCGTTTCAAGCATTTCTTAAATATTTAGAGCGATTATTTATTTTATTCAAGAAATGTCATTTTGCGTATTTCTCATACTTGTTTCACCTATATTTCGTAATGCGCCTTCTTTTTTGCATCATTAATAGCGATCGATTTTTTTTCTGTTGTGAGTAACGATTTTTATGTATTTATATAAAATCAATGAATCAGTTATTTTCGTTTTTTATAGAAAAGTTTCAAGGATTTTTTATTATGCATTTTTTAAAAAAAATTTCAGAAAATTATTGTTAAATTTAAAAATTTAATTTGAACTTGTTTGTAAAGCTTCATAAAAGATTAAACAATCAAATTGTTCAATATTATGTGTGCAAACATCAGATCATGTAGTATATTTATTTCGGTTATTAACTTGGTGTAAATATTGAGTTTTTTTTTTTTTTTTTTTTGTAGCTGCGTTTTAAGAACCTCGCTCTTTTGATGGCTATTTCGTTTTTCAGCAAAATGTATGTCACTATGATAGCTTTTATGAAAAATGCAAACTTTTCTATTCATAAATTTTAAATAAGTACAAAAATATTCCTATTATGATTTAATATTGTAATTTATCTGATACCTTTTTTGTTTAATTTGATGACTAAAAAATGTCTACGTGCAATCTTTCCACTTTAATTGCGTAATTTGTTGACGGTTTCATAGTTTTATTCTTATTATTTTTTTTATTGTTATTATTATTTTTTTGAATGATTAAATAACATAATTTAATGTTTTAAAACTATTTTTAGTGTACCTAAATCCATACATTATTACAATATTACTGAAATCTTAGTGATATGTTCAATTAAAAAAAAAACCTATTGGTTATTAAACAGTCTCTTTGTTTTTCTTCCTTTTTTTTTTCATTCTTTTTTTTTTTTTTTTTTTTGGCTGTTCTTTCTCTTTCATCACACAGCAGTCAAAAAAGGGGAAGCATAACTACACCCTATACAGATTGTACGTGATACGATCCAAAAGTTCGGGAACAAGCTGTATAGAACCTTACTCAAAATAGTTCACATTGCTGAAGCACGTTCACCTTTAAAAGGTCACCTTGAGGGACTATGTACTTCTGCCAGTGTTCATGAAACTTCTGGAATCAGTCCTGGAAGCCGTTTTTCGCTACCTTCTATGATGCAGCTTTATCTTCTCCTGACGGAAGAAAGCGACGTCCATGCAAATGTTTTTTTTTTTGGCTGGGAACAAGTAAAAGTCACTCGGAGCTAAGCCTCAACATGAAACTTGCCTTCTTCCCCACAATGAAGTTTAAGCAGCGCAAGAGGCCTTACAGGAGGTTGCGAAAAATGTCTTCCACAGGAGTGCTTCTAAAAGCTACACGAACGTTGGCAGAAGTGCATAGTCGTCCAAGGCGACTATTTTGTTGATAGATGTGCTTCGGTAATGTGAACTATTCAGGATAAGGTTTTATACAACTTGTCCCTGAACTTTTAGATCATACTACGTACGTATGTGTTTTTAACATACTATTTCATAACGTTTTTGAGTGACGCAAGTTTACGCGAGAATTTGCGATAATTAACTGAGGAGGCGTTCAAAATGGATATTTCGGTCATCTATATGTTCTTAAGTAGTTATGCATATACAAATGTGCCGGAAAAACTTTATGAAATTTAAATTGGGTGATCGTAAAATAGAAATTTTGGTCGAAATCTGTTTTTTTTTTTTTTTTGTGATTATACCATTCCTTATTCGTAGAAAGGAAGTAAAGTGAAATGAATAAACGATCCTTTAAATCCCTGATAATCTTATTAATTTATTTCTGTTTGATTTTTTTTCCATCGGCCAACGGCATCGGCCATCGGCAATCGGCCATTTGGAGGAAAACAATCGGCCATCGGCCATCTTTGAACAATGGGCCAACAATCGGCATCGGCCCATCGGCCAAAAAATGCCATCGGTCGAGCCCTACTATCTACCCTCTTGCCTATTATAGCCTCTTTTGGAACACTGTTCTGTGTACCCACAAACCTACTAAAGTAGTAATTTTTCTTAATTTGTATAACATTAACATATCCATAAAATATGCAAGTACATAAATATTTTACTATGGAGTGACATCAATAAAAACTCGAAAAATATATCAGTTATAAAATATTTTTAGACTATATAAATCTTTGTTTTGTATGTCTGTCTCCAAGCATTTCATTGGACTTTCCCATTGAGTTTATTTTCTACTATTGTGTATATTAGTCTAATCTTACCCAATAGCATATTCAGATTGCTAAATTTTATTACTTTTATGTAAATAATGATCTAAAATTAGCTGCACCAATGTGTATTTGAAAAAATTTTACATTTTTGAAATTCTAAAGTTAATGATTCTATTTTAATTAAATGATTAATTCATAATAGAAAATGTATTAGAATAATGTACTATATTATATTTTTCATAATTTCTATAATATTTTTCATTTTGTCCATTTCGTCCAGTTTTGTCCATTTCGTCCAGTTTCTTCCGGCATTCCGGACTTTTTACAAAAAGTGGACAAAATAGCAATCCTGCTGCCATGCCATATACACAGGCTATTGAAAGGCTGGGTTGCCCACAGAGGTTCATGGCGCAGACTGCAGCATTAAAGTTTTTAAGAGGGTTGATTTTACAGATTTTGACCTTTTTTTGAGGGGGGGGTAGGGGCTCTCGCTCTGGGGGGTACTTCCCAGCATGTGGAGGGGGGTTGCCATCACCCTATGGGGATGTCCACCCCAGTGGCGTACCGAAGGGGGGCGGAGGGGGCAGTCCGCCCCAGGCCCCGCTTTGACATAGGCCCCTAATTTTCAATTTTTGGTTTTCACCAATATTGTCGCATATCTTGGATCTTGGTTTGAATGCTTAAACAAGTTGGCTTAATAAATCATAATTTTTTTTTAAGAACAAATATTTGTTCACAGTGACTCCTCTTCGGGATCAATGGAGGGTTTATGATACCCAGGCTCCGCTTTGACACAGTCCCCAAAATTTTAATTCATTTTCTTTTTCGCCAGACGTGCCTTATGTCATGGTTTAGATAAATAAAAAGTTGTCTTTTTATGTAGAGTGAATATTTTCTCAGTCCCTCTTGCCTAAACAAAGAGAGGGCAAATTATGTCCCACAGGCCCCGCTTTGACATAGGCCCCGTCCTAGTGTACAAAGGCACATGAGCGCTTGGGTCACGAATTTAATGGGGGCTCCAAATTTTTAAATTAACCAAATCTATAAAAATCGTTAGCTTTTATTTCGTTAAGTGCTTTCAGCACAGTTTTATGCATTTTTTTTCAAACAATTAATAATTAAAAAAAAAAAAAACGAATGCATAACAGATGCACGTTTATAATTTTTGATCATTACAGTATACAGCTAAAATATCTGTTTTATGTTTTGTTTTGTGTATTAAGACTACGACGGTCTAGTCTTAATTCATACACTATTTTTGAAACCAAATTCAAACATATAACCAAGAAAATCCATTCATTAATTAGCAATTGTCTATCCTTTGTGGCGTTGGAAGAATCAGCCAGATTTTTTTTTTTTTTTACCAGCTGCACTTCTGTTGTTTTAAGTTTCGTCTTCTGCCTGAAGCTATATATATAACTTTTAAGAGCCAATCGGACGGACCCCTTCTGACTCAAGCAAAGGGGATTTCCTTTTTGCTATCCCCCTTTCGACAGCATAAAACTGTTTAATTGGTCAATCCTTCGGGACTTTTGACCTTGACTGTATAATACCTCCTCCCATCCATTCTATACCCGATTGCAAGCTTACTTGACTGTGGAGAAATGAGCTGCGGCCAAGCGAAAGAAATAGTTCCTAGCGCTTTGTCCGATAATCAGGGGAAATTACGCTCTTCGCTTTAGAAATCGGTTCTATATTTTGAATGCCCTCATTTCTACACATGCATAAAAGGTCAGTAAAATGTAGTTGCTAATATTTTTAAAAAATATTTCAATTCATGAGTACTAATTGAATTTTGTAATGAAGAATTGCAAAATTCAATTGATTTTTAAATATATACTTGGATGTTCAGATGCAATAAATTTTTAAGATACAATATAATTTTAAGACTTTTTTCTGTTTTTGATATTTTCTGACAGAGCACAATTTTATTAAAAATATAGTATTTATTTAATTTCACTGAAAACCATGTGTTTTACTGTGGTATTTACAATAGTGTCCGAAATCAAACCAACACTACCTGAAATACGTAAAAATGTACTACTTAAAGTAATTACTGTAATATATGGTACGTACACATAGTTTGAGAAACTTCAGTTTCAATACCAGATAGGCCCCCATTTCGAGTAGCGCCCCAGGCCCCCATCCGTTTTGGTACGCCACTGGTCCACCCCTGTGGAAGAGCAGTTGAAACTGACATAAGTTTCATCTATAATGTGCAGAAAGAGAAGCTTTTATGAAGAACTAACTGGAGCCCCGGAAACTTATGCTAAAACTAGATAATAAGGACTTTCAAGCTATTTTAAGATGAATATTTTTAATTTTGAAAATTAATGAGTATCATAAACATTTTTGTAAATAAATGATTAATACTTGGACAACCTTAATTTGTTATATATTTTTGTAATTTTCTTTTTTAGTTTTTTTTTTTTAAATGAAAATAGACTTTTCTATAAATACGGGTTTTTCAAACTGAATCGGTTGGCAAAAAGTTAACTCCTAATTGAATGAAATTTTATATATAACCTTAAAACGTCATTTGGCACTTTTTTCTTGCCCTGCCCGATGGAAATCGGAAACTTTTTTTTTACCAAAGGACGATGACCCACCCTATTGTACAGTCAGAATTTGAAGCAGAAGCTAGTTCGAATTGCTAAAAATGGTTTTGAAATGAAAAATTCAAATAATTTCATTCACAAAATTTAATATTATTACACTTAACTTTATTTTGAACATGTCATTATTTGAACACTTGAAATCAAAGAATAAAAAATGGAATACAAATTAATTTGAAGTATCTGAGTAAGTTTGTCATTTAATATCAATCACTTTCACAGCATGAATGGGTTGCCATTGTGTCTCTGCAAGTTTTTAAATATGGGTAATGACTACTCAAAGCACTCCTCAGAAAATTTTCAATGTCCAGCTCAATGTTTAGACTTAATATATGCTAATGCTAGAAATGCAATCTCACCGGAATATATGAATGAAAAATGTACTGAAATCTCAAGAAAAAAAAACATAATGATGAAACAAATTACTTGTGACCACAAAATTGAGTAAATTATGTTAGTTTACTGTTCTACTTAATTTTTTTACACTTTCACACCTCCCTTCAAATTCTTCAGTGCCTCCTAGGTTGCAAAAAGCTCATGTTTGATATTCTTTGTTTGCTTAAAAAAAGATCATCTATGTGCTTAATTATGTGTGAAAGATAGAACAATTTTTACTGAAAGTATTAATAAATGCATTATTTATGTATTTATTTTTAGGACTTATTTATTGAAGTGCAAGCCTTCTGTATAGGATTCAGTCACATTAGGGAGGCAGCTGCTCTGTTTCGACTGTTAAGACAAATAGATAATGGTGAACAAATACCTGGACAGTCTGCTCCGAATTCTCAAGGAAATTCAGGAAGATGATTAACTATTTTGTACATACTGTTATGTTTTAATGTGATGTAAATAAATACATTTTCACAAAAATATAAAAAAACTCTTGAATTCCATAATTTTCCTCTTCACATTTAACATGTTTCATATGCTCTTTAAAAAACCTAAATGCTGTTTGGCATAAAAAGTTTCATTTTCAAGTGTTCCAAAACCATGAAAAACATTTAAATGCACCTTTATTCCTTGAATTTTGTGGTTTGTTTTTTAAAAAGTGTGTTAAGAACTAGTTCTGTTTTTCACATTTTACAGATTTTATTTGTGTGCTAAGGAAAACTGATTTTTTTTCTTTTTTAATCAGAAAACAGAAAAATCCTATTTTGGCACACACACACACGTTTTTTTTTTTTAAACAAGCGACAAATTTAGTGCATTGAAGCAATTGACTTATTTCAGACTTTCATTAACTGGATTTTCACAATTAATAACACTTTTAATAAAAATTTTAATTTTTGTAAACTTGTCAACATTGAGCTTGCTCTTCGCATGCAGTTTTTCAGATTTCAATCGTTTTGCATCTTCTAAATTTTTCAATTAGTTTACAAATTGGAACTTTTTTTAACAACTACTTTGAATCTGCTTTGTAGAATCCATGTCAATCCAACCAGGGTGTTACTTTGATAGTCTTGGAATGAAAAAATGAGACCAGGGTATATTTTGGTTTTGTGCAAAAAAATTCCTGGGCTGAGAAACAGGCCGCTAAAGAGGTTGGCCCAGTCATCATTTCTCACTTGTGATTTTTGATTTGTGATATTTCTTTAAAGTGTTTTTTCTCAGCAACGGTACAACATTATTTGTTGTGGTTTATTTTATTTTAAAGATAATTGTTTTTTGTTTAATATTCTATGCAACATTTTGAAATATGTGCTGTAAGTTTTATTTCAACAGCCTTTTTAAAAAAAAAAAGAAAAAAATAATCTCTTTTTTTTTCTGTTTTTCTCAGAAATGCCAATTTAAAACTTTTTTATTTATTTTTTACTGCTGATTAGAACTTTTGAGCACTACATTCCCGGAAAAGAAGAGTTTCCACTTTTTCGTTTAACTGGTTTTAGGGCAGGGATGTGTCCTTGATGAAGGAACAGATCAAAAGGAACAAATCCTTAAAATCAACGGATCCATTTGTTCACTTTAAAAATTAACGACCGTACCTTTGAATGGTGAGCTGTTTGGAACATTGTATTGATGCACTGGTGATAAAATCACATTTTTAAGATTTTTTTTTTGAATGTTTCATTTATCTTCAAATTTTTAACTTTCAATCAATCTCAAATTTCCTTTTCCTCGGTGCAGTACAATATAGGGTGTAACAGTACAGCGTTTACAGAATTTCAGGGCAGATAGAGTACAACTATACGATGGGAAATCACATAGCAATGCATGGTCGGAAACATTTTCCTGACGCAATAACATAGTGTTGACACAAGGTATAGGGAAGACATGACACAAATAAGATTAAAAGACATGTTTGTTATTTCTAATAAAGCAAAAATGCTGGTAAGTTTTTTTCTGGTGTATACGATAGACAACGTTACGTAACCCAAAGTGTCAGATGAAAATGCATGCGCACATGCAGTTTTTGTTGCCGCACTCGCTTTTACGTTCGTTCTTCAATGCGCCAGAGATGTGAGGCATGCATCACGGCCCGGAGTCGTAATTTCGAACACCTACTTTGATGACGATCGTTGGCTCCTTCATGTTCTTTTTTCTTAGTTTTTTCAAGAATAATAAATATGTTTTCTACTCTTGTTCGTGTCTTGTCTTTTTCTTTTTGGTGATTTGTGTCGTCACTACCGCGCCAGGAAAGTGTTTCCGACCACGCATTGCTATGTGGTTTCCCATCATCTAGGTGTACTCTATCTGCCCTGAAAGTCTAAACGCTGTACTGTTACACCCTGTATATTTATTTGAACATTTTTACTTTCTGCTTTATTCATAATTTTTCTTTAATCGTTGCAGTTCATTTGCAGTTTTCCAATGTATACATTAGTAACGTTTCGCTAACTTGTTTGGGCTACTAACAAAATGTTTTGACATTCCACTTCCTGTCCCGCACACCTGCTAAAATCCTTCTCATGCTTTCTGTGGCTAAAATTATTTCTAAAAATACCTTCTTTCACTTTTCTGGCTAACCTTTTGACTTCAATAACATCCCTATCAACTACCATCTATATTGATTTGGCTTTATTTTTTTACCGATTATTGCATTGCTGTCTATTTTTCCTCCCATTTAAAAAAGTGTTACATTTTTTTCCCTGTTCTCATAGAGGTACTGTGGAATAATTTTGAAGCTCCCTAATATTTTTAGTTTTTCTGTTATACATGGTCTCTATTGGTAATACTATAATTATATATACAGTACTGTAGCTGGGAAAAAATAACTTAATATTTTGACTTGTTGAAATGGAACCTGCAATTTTTGGAATGGAAAACATATCTTACTATTGGACAACTGAGAAATATCTTGCAAAATGATAATTTCTTTATAGTACATCTAACCTGAATAAAAAATTTTTGATTCATTTTTAGCCTACTTTCCCAGTAAAAGTCAGAGAAAGAAGAACAAGAAGTTCCGTCTAGAACTAAACGAACCTTCCCATATACCCATATTTACTTTGTAGCATCTGATCAATATCCTCAAAAATAGCTAAAACCGCAAATTGTTTCAAACATAATTTTTTAATATTATAAGCTGATTTCTAGAAATAAAATATGCTTTACTCATCTAAAAAATTAGATGCATAAAATAATAAATAAATAAATAAACGAACAAATAAAATAGCAGCACCTATTAAACAAAGCAGCTGATAAACTTTTGTCCATTAAAAAAAAATCTTTAACCGCTTTCAAAAAGAAAAATAATAATTAAAATTGATAAGTTTATGAAAATAAATGCATCAGATAAAAAAAAATCATTTGTTTTTCCCCTGTTGCCAAAAAATATAATTTTTTAAACGAATTAATGTACTTCCAAAATAAATAAAAATAATAAAATGTCAACTTAAAGAAATAATTTTCATTCTCAAAAAAAAAAAAAAATTGTCTGCGGGTATTTTTATGTAGAAACATAAAGGACTTTGTGTTTATCCACTGAAAACTGAGTACATTAATTAAAACTTTAGAGTGAAAAAAAAAAACAAGTCGTATTGACAATAAATATTTTACAGTTAAAACCATGGCGTCGTAGTCGATCTCATTTTGGGATAAAAGAATCTGATTCGGGAGCCGAAGGTATTTAATTCAATGACTTGGAGTTGAAATAAGTCATTTCCCTTAAAATCCGCAACTCTGCCAATGTTTGCAGAGTCAAACTTATTTTGGGATGTCGGAGTCGAAGATCCAAGAATCAGAGCCAGTCATTTTTCCTCTGTGTAAAAATGTTTGCCAAAGTTCAGGAGTTTGTCGTCAAGAGTTATTTCCAACAAAATTTGTTTGAAGTAAATCCGCCTCCAAGTGCGGAATCTACATTGACTTTCAGTTTCCCCGTAGGCGCTAATGTTAAGGGATTTGAACTGTTCAAAATTGTTCAAATCAAAAAGATATTTTATATACCTGTTTTTCATCAAAAACTTTTTCCTACAAAGTTTGTTTGAAGCAAAGTCGCCTCTAAGTTTAGAATTACCTTGAATTTCCCCATAGGCACTGATGTTAAGTTTTTTTGAACTGTTCAAAATTGAACGAAAAATAGTTCAAATAGAAAAGTGAAATATAGGAATGAGGTGTTCTCGCTGAGATCTTTCGAACAAAAAAAAATTTGTTCGAGTCTGACTATTCACTCAGAAAGTTATTGGGAGGGGGGGGGCAGACAGACATTTTTCCCCATCTCAATACCCTACTTTCCAATTTTTTATTTTTCGATATTTATTTATTTATTTTGTGCTAATATTTTTTTTTTCTTTTTTGTTTTTCGCGATATTTTCAAGATGCATTAAGCCTTCTTTCATACTTTTTCTTCTTTCTCTGACTTTTACTGGGAAAGTAGAGTAACTGTAATTTCTTCTATAGGGTGTTTCAATGAGAGCCGGTAGATGTTGAAAGAAATAAAATGTGCTGTGTCTGTGGTCTTAGCGATTTTTTTTTTTTAATTTAAAAGGCCCATGCATTGGTGTGGGCCAAAAATACCAACTGAAGACATAAGAACCCACGTCCCTTAGGGGATCAAGAAATGAACAATAGAAAATTTAAAATAATAAAACTAGCACTAAGACTTATTAACGTTGCAAATATCCACTGCTGTCCACTGGGGAGAAGCCCTACAAATTTTGTTGCAGGGGCCCGAAAATTTATAGATCCGGGCCTGGACTTAGAAGATTTCATTCATGAATCAAGAACGACTTAACTCATGAGCTATAGTGGCTCCAGAACACCGCGGCTTGTGACTTTGGAGAGGTAAAAGACGCATTCTCCTTAAAGAAAGCAAGAAAAATGTAAAACAATAGATTTTGCTACTTTAAAATTTTGTTTTTTTCAACGATAGTAAATGTATGTTTAAATTCTGTTTCAATCATTTACTTTGAAATTTTATTTCAATTTTAGAATCGCACATGTACTTATTAACAACATTTTGTTTTTCCTAGCAGCTAAAATAAAATATTCCGTCAGTTATTTCCGGTAAGTTGTGAATATGTTATGATATTTGCTGATTCATAACTTTTCAACTACATCTCGCGATAATTGTAAGCTGAAACGCTTTTCGACTATCATAAGTTCATATAAAGTAGTAGGGGAATGTGGGGTAAAGTGAAATAGTTAAGATAACTTACTTTTTTCAAAAGGAACAAATTGGAAAATTGTTCTGAAAATTTCGGTACATGAAGAAAGAACAATATATTAAACAATAAAACTTGCATTGAATTATTATTTTTTATTTTTGGCAATAATTTTGCACCTCCAAGAAAAGGTGGAAATTTTTCACTTTGTTTTTCATGGGGACAAAGTGAAAAATAAATATTTTTCTAACAAAATATTTTCTATTCGATCACAGTTAGTCACAATTGTGAGTTATTTTTGTTAAAATAAATTATAAAATAAAAGAATGAATGAATAAATGAAAAAAAAAATGAATAATAAACGAATATGTAAATAAGTAAATATATGGAAAAAATAAATTAATGAGTGAATAAAATAGTGAAAGAAATAAGAAAATAAGTGAATGAATGAAGAAATATATATAAGGGATTATTAAATGAAATAGTGTAAATGAACTAATTAATAAATGAGAATACCGTAAAGTTACTGAGACTCGAAATTTCATACTTTTTGCGTGTTTTTCACTGAATGCTTTGTTAAACCCATAATGTGAACGGATAACCTTGTTTTTACCACTTTTCAGACGTTCTGCTACCACCTTAGGCCTTTTTGAAACAACAATTTTAATTCTTTATATATATATTTTTTTTTTTTTTTAAGTTGGGTTCAAGTAGCCCTACGCTGGGGCTACTAGGTCATCACAGTTTTCTTGTTTTTCACTAATACAAATATTAAAACAGAGAGTTGCTTTTGAGTTTGAAATTATCATTTTTATAGGGGGACCCACTTACCCCTTATAGCAAAACTTTACGGGGTAAGTGGGACCATTCCTCTTAAACACCTGTTAATAATATTTTATTAAAAAAATTCTGGTTGCTGTATGAACTTTAAGTTAAACCATACGTGAAAAATTAATTATCATAAAAAATAATAAAAACTAACCTGAAACACTTCTTTGAAAAATATTGATTAAACTCGTAACAAATAAAATTTCAGATTTTTTATGAGTATCAATTTTTTAAAATTACTTATACTATATGCTTTGATTTTCAGAGGTAATTTTTTCTTTACTGGATTAGTCTTACACGTGTTACTTACATAGTTAAAATATTACTAGGTATGTAGCGCTAAAAGCAGAGTAAATACTTCACTATTTCACTTTGCCCCATATTCCCCTATAACCATGGACGGATCCAGACAGAATTCTCGGAGGGGGCCATTTGGAAAAATATGATGCTTTGGAAATTTTTAAATATTACAAATATCAATATAGCCCACCTTTAACCAAAGTATTTTTTAAGGAATTTTTACTAGGCGACACAAGTTTAACATAAAGTCTGTAACCGTCCCAATAATTTTCCTCTTTTCTTAACAAACGTGTGCATATATCGTCGCCTCAGAGTGGTATTCCTGTAATCAGTACTGTTTGTTCTGAGGCGACTGTATAGGACTTTTGATTTAAGAGGAAGCCGATATGAACCAACCGTAAGTATAATATTAACTCCGAAGTAAAGGGGGTCCGGGGGTTTCTCCTCCGGAAAATTTTGGAATCTGTAGTCTTAAAAACACATTTTAGACGATCTTTGGTAATGTTAGGTGAGAAGAGATTTGGTGGCGCTCCCCTGTCTATTTTTCGAAATTGTAGCTCGAAGAATGCAGTTTTAGACGATCTTTGATGGTGTTAGAGGGAGGAGAGATTTGAGGGCCAATCTAAGGAAAATTTTCGGATTTGTAATCTTAGATATTCATTTTAACTGTCTTTCGTAACATTAAGGACTCGGGTGCGACTCCATCCCCCCCCCCGCCCATTTTTCGTAATTGAAACTTTAAAAACGCAAACATTACTTCCAATAATGTTAAGAAGAAAAAGCTTCGGGGGTTCGGCAGATTTTTTTTTTTTTTTTGCAGTTTTAGAGGAAAAATAGTAGTTTAATGCGATATTTTCGTGATGATACGCGGAGGAGAGATTCGAGGGTCCACACCAAGAAATTTTTCTAATTTACTATTGCAGTCTTAAAGATGCATTCTAATTATCTTTGGTAATGGTAGGGGAGAAGAAGGTTGGAACACTCCCCTGGAAATTGTTAGAAATTGTAGATTTAAAAAGACTGTTTTAGACGATTTTTACAAGTTAAGGGGAGGAGAGATTAAACGGCTTATTGCAGGAAATTTTTCTAATTTATAGACTTTAAAACGCATTTTAGATTATCTTTGGTAAGGTAAGGGTTTGAAGAGTTTCGGAGGTCCGCTTAGAACGAAAAAAAACGGATTCGATTTTTTTCAATTTAAGCTCTAAAAGAGGGTCTTAAAAATCTACTTGAAACTTCCTCAGTGTGAATTTAGGTTTATGACTCACGGCATTGTTTTAATATTCATGTTAGACTTCGAGGACTAATAAGGATTTTTTTTTTAATATTTAGCTTTAAAAAAGGTTTTTAATTATTTTTGAAACTTTTTCAGGGTGACCATGCCCCCCTCTCATTGTTTTCCTTATTGTTATACTTTGTATGCATTATGAGGGAAATTTTTTACATTTTTGCTCAAAAAAAGGGGATTTTAACTATTTTTGAAATTTTCTCGGAGGGGGCCATGGTTCCCTCCCTGGATCCGCCCATGCCTATAACTTAGCACTAAGGGAAAACCATTTCAAAAATCTCTGTCTAAAAATGTATAAGTCGCCGGGTGGGGAGAGGAGGAGCATAGCAGAAGGACAGTTTACATTATCTGGCCCCGGGCCCACGAATTGTTGTGGGCTTTAGCCATTGACTTCAAAACCCGAATGAATACAGGGGTGCCCACCTAGGAAGGGTTTTGGCGCAGACTGAGCCATTGAAATTTTTAGGGGGGGATTCGAGGGTTTTTCTTCTCTTTTTTTGGGAGAGGCGGCCTTTGCGGTATTTAGGGGATGGTGTGTCCTAGCTCCTAGGGAGTTGGGCACCCCTGATGAGTGTACTTATTCGCATGCAAAGCGAGTACCTGCTTACCCAAAGACTTAACGTATCAGCGGAAAAAAGACTTTAAGAACGAATATTAAAGGTTTGTATATAATTTTGCTTTTGCTTATTATTCAAAAAGAATTTCAATTTAAAGATTCATATAGAAATTCGCTAACTCAAAAATTAAAGGTTATTTCAAGGATTTTTTCTGAGAAAGTGAAGGTACATTATTTCTCAAAGTGGGAAAACTTCTCAAATAAATTAACCTTAACTTTTGTTTGATATACTGCTGATTATTACATGAAAGAAAAAATCCCCCCCCCCCCCATTCTTGTTTTTACCGTGAATTGTATTTTATGAATTTGTCTTTATTTAAGGGATAGGGTTTACTATACACTATAGTTATACATGCATTTTTACTATAATCCGTTATTGAACATTGAATATGTATCTGAAATTTAAAAAAAAAAGGATTTTACGAATGTTATATACTATCTCAATCATTTATCAAATATTTACATTGCTATTCAAATAGCTTCATAAGATCTTGAGTGACTTTTTGTGCGAAAATATGCACTTATTAACATTGTGAAAGATCAGAAATCTAGTAAACCATTTTAAAACCGTTCGAATTACCGTATTTTAGTGAAACAATTATATTTCCCTTTTGCACTATTTCTATACATTTCCCTTTATGTCATGCAATTTCTCTTTTTACTTAAGATGTGTTATAAAAAATATGTACGTACACATGTAACTTTATCTGTGAATACACATTTGATAAGAGTTTGCATTGTTGACTTACTTGTCAAACTATCTAAAAGTGACATTCGCACCTGATAAAGGAAATACCACGCCTCTATTATTTTTCACAATATTCCGACACGTTCTCCGCCAATTAAAGAAATTTAAAAAATGACGAAACTATTCATGGAGCCAATAGATGTTTCCGTCCCCAAATTGGTTGTGAGTGGCATGAATTGCTAAAATCATCAGGGGTATTTAATACTAGCTTCATAAGAAAAGTTATTGAGTAATTAGAATTGGTATTTCTGATAGTGAAAGTAAGTTATATTTTAGAAAGTTAAGCTACTGTCCAAGTATTTAATGTTTACGCTCTTTTAAAAACTAGTACTAGTTGGAATGATAATCTGCGGATTAAGTATAATTAAGTATTAGTTAAGATGACATGAATGTATGAAATCTTTACCGATCTTTAATACCCGTTTTATAAGAAAACTATTGTGTAATTGGTATTGGTGTTTTTAGTAATTATTGTAGGTTTTATTTTTAGAAAATCAAGCCTCTAACTATTTTCTCTTAATATTTTATCTCTTACTGCTGCTTAAACTTAATTAAGTATTATTAGTTTGTAATTTAAATAAAAGAGAAAAGTGCTTTCCTCCACTTTCAGAAACCTTTAACTCTTTATTGTTTGTTTGTTTATTAGATTATTATATGAGACTTGTAAATGCATGATTAATTAAATATTTTTGGTTATTCCTACACTCTCAGATGGCCAATAAAATTTATTCATTTAAATCTCATCTTTCATGATTGAAAACAGTATTTTATACTAATAAAAATAAGCTTCATGTTGGTTACCGATTGCTTGAATTTTTGAAGAATCTTAATCATCTGTAGCGTAAAATAGTTTAGACTAACCAATATATTTTGGTAAAATTCATAGCTAAAATTATGCACTCAGAATAGCACATTGTAGGGTTTTCATTTTCAATAAAATGTAATCTATAATTTCACTAATTATTAGATGCATTGAATCAACTTGGTTCAAAATTTTAACAGTAAGTAATATATCTAACTATTATATGCATGCAAGTTTTTTTTTTTTTTTTTTTATCAACGTTAAGTTGAGAAATATTGAAATTAAATGCATAATACAGTGAAACCTGTGTATGTTGACCACTTGCGGTGTCCTATTTTAGTGGTCAACTGAAACAGGTGATCAACTTACAGAGGATAATTTATATGATAAGGGCTGATTCTGTGCCCGAAAATAGCGGTCAACTTAGACCAGATGGTCAACTTACAAGAGTGGTCAACTTCACAGGTTTTACTGTAACGCGTTTAGAAATAAGTATATTAACAAGTATAAAAAATTCAACACTTATGTTCAAAATGAGAATTTTGATATTTGTCTATATTTTTTCGATTTAAGTGTATTAAAAGTTTCAAAGCTAGTAGTAACAGAATACTCCCAAAGCTAAGGAAACATTTTTACGTTTGATGAAATAAAAAACATGGTTTACTAAATAGGATGGTAATCTGTTATTCAGCATCAAAATTAGTTTCTTCTTTTAAGCAAAATTGTCAGTAACGCGCACTAACAGATTATCAGGGTTCTAAAAGGAACAGTAACATGCTAAAGAGTAGTGAGGAAAAAATATATCATTCGGTTTAAGTGCCGCATGTATCAATCCCCCCCCCTTTAGGGGAGTCGGTAACCTGTATACGCGTACTGTTAAATTGAAACTTTATGTACCCTTTTCTCAAAAAGCTTTAATGATATAGAAGCTTGCCTTTCACAATGTTTTCAAGAGATATATAAGAGTCTACTGAAGTGAAGTTTTATAGTAATTGTGTCAATTAAGGTTTAGCCAATAATTACTCTTTAAATGAAAAAAAAGGAGAGTTTATGAACATTGAAATAGCTGTTTAGAAATAAAACGTGATTCCTAAGGCAAAGGTTTCATTTCAGTATAATTATGAAAGTATAAATAAAATGTGGTAAATATTTCAAAGTATTATGTATAGTAGTTTCCAAGAAAAAGAAACATGAGTTTATAAAATTGACGTTTTGAGAAAATCGTGTTTAAAAGTAAAATTGTACGTACCCTACCCCATTAATATTTTAATTGATTTACTTTTACGTATACATAAATTTGAATAAAAACTGAAAAATTTCTTTTTTTTTTTTTTTTTTTTTTGAGGTTTTGAGTACCAACTCCTTTTAAGGTTTGTTATTCATTTGGCTTTATTCAAAATTATATTGCATTTAATCAATTGCCATTTTTAATCATAAATTATATTTTTAATGATGATAATTTTTTTTCCATACGCTTTATCCAGTTGTATTTTCAATATTATATCATATGATCTAGATATTTCTTAAGTTTCTGCTCATCAGTAAGTTGCTATAGTACGTGGATTTATGTTCTTATTAAAAAACGTCTCTTTCTCTTATATTTTTGACACACATTATTCAAATCTAATTCTTGTTACAAAATCTCAGTTAAATATCCAATGAGACTTTCTATCTTAACATTGATTTTAATCTAATGAATACAAACGTTTTGAAAATTCCGATGGTAGATAAACGAGTACTGGAAGCATATTACTTATTGTGAAAAATTATCTATTTTATATGTAAATGTATGGCAATAAACATAACATTTTATAACAGGGAAGACCAGTTACAGTTGATACACTATTTTGATTTTGATTTTTCTCATTTTTGTTACTAATGTTAGGTACAAAAATGAAACTTCCTATAATACTATTATTATTTTCCTATCAAATAATAGTTTCAACACCTTTGTTGACATATTTTACTTCATATGTTTGTAAAAATATTTAAAAAAAAAAAAAAAAACTTTTTAAAATGTATCAACGCGTGGGTCAAGCTGATATACAAATAAATAATCTGTTATGCTGACGTAATGAGCAACGAGATGAAATTTTCAAGAGTTATTTTAAAGGAAGATTCTTCCGAATTGTTTGACGTTTTAAGGGGAGTAGGTTCTCTAAAACCATTAAAAAATAATTTTTCGGCTTCAATATATTCAAAATATTTAAATCAAGAGCTTCCAATCGACACCAAATTCATGTTTCTATGTAGATTATAAATAACTGAATTTTAATATTAATGAAGCAGGAATGTATTAAAATGTACGTACATTTTTATTTCCAAGCTCTAATTTTCTCGAAAAGTCAATTTTAAAAGTTCTTGTTCTTTTTCTAGAAAATTACTTTATATTAACTTCAAAAATTTCACTTTATTTTATTTATCTGTTCATAATTTCGATAAACACACCAGTAGTAGCCACTTCAAGATTACTTATATACTTTGTAGAAAGAAATGAACAATAATAATATGATTAATATTGTAATGGTATCTAATGTAACTATCATATTGAATCAATTTTATTCATCAGTTATTTGAATTTAAAATAAGTAACATAAATTCTTTGGATGGGAGGATGCCAGATGGCCACTACTGAAATTTTCAGATTTTGGAGTGACCACTAATGGATCAAATTTGAGGTTTGGGAAACATTGAATAAAAAATTGAACAAATTGAAATTCTGGCATTTTTAGAAAATGGGACGAAAAAGGAAGAATTGGGCTATAATACGCTCATTGAGTTTCAAGAGAGGTAATTAATATTGTAGACCCACAGTTTAAAAATATACTTCACTGTGGCTTCTACCAGTGCGTTTTAAACCTTGAAGTGGCCGGTACTGAATAACTGGATACTACTGGCGTGTTTACCTTATACAGAAATGAAGTTTTTGCGTTCGGACGCACTTTTCTTAAGCAGCTGTTTTTAAGATCAAAAAGGTCCTTTTTTGAAATTTGAAATGTAAATATTATTTAAAATTTGAAAAAAAAATGATATAAAAAGAACTGCCTTAAAATTTCACTTCAATCGAATCGTAGATATTTCTTGAAAATACTAAAATTTGTAAGTTTGTATCATTAAAACTTTTTAAGAAAAGGTGCCTACATAAATTTGAGCAATTTAAAATTGCGTGTTTACAGGGTACCGACTCGCCTTAATCCGAGTTAGATGATAAAGGTAAATCTAATTTATAGTTAATATAAACATATGTAGTAAATGTACATCACCTGAAAAATACGCGATTTCAAATATTTCAAGAGGAATTGGGTTGAAACGGGTTGTCCATTTCTAAGCATTTCTGAAAAAAGAAAAACATTTAAAAGCTTATGAGTTAAATCATTACACGACATCAACTTGAATTAACTGCGGTGTATCAACTTGACCTAAACAACGTCATTACGTTAATTCAAAAACGTTGAAAATGCAACTTCGAATATTAGCTACAAATCGTGGCAACATGGCGTGGCACCTAATCAAGGAACACTGTAGTATCTTACTTAATATGATATAATCAGCTATACGCAACCTATACGATTTACCCACTTTGAGCATAAAAACAAAATTCATACGAATAATTCGCAAGGAAAAAAAGAACATCCTCACGCTCAAGTTGATCAAGTCAGCATTAGTTAGTTGGTTCATCATAAGATTCTCAGTTCTGAGCATATACGTACCCAAAAGTTAAAGCCCTTCTATCAATTTAACCTTGTATCAACTGTGCTAGGTCTCCGTTTGTACATTTCAGTTTAATCATAAACTTCAAGTAGAAATGCAGATGAAAAGTTTTGAACAGAAATATAGAATTTAAAAAAATAATTTTACTCTCTTGAAATATAAAACTTAATTAAATGTCTACATTTTTGTGTAAAAGTAGGGGAATGTGACAAAGTGAAATGGTGAAGTATTTATTCTACTTTTTGCGCCACCTATCTGGTAATATTTTAAGTATGTAGTAATGCAAAAAGTCTATTCCAGTGAGGAAAAAAATATCGCCGAAGATTGAAGTATTTGATAATTCAAGTCATTTTTTAAAAAATTGATACTCATATTGTAACATTTTGTTGTAAGTCAAAAACTATTTTTGTTGCTATAAAATGATAAAGTTTTTGTCATTAATATTTAAAATATTAATTGAGACCTTCTAATATTCGGTGCAGTATTAATTTAGTTAAAGTTAAGCTTATTTATGTTTTTTTTTTTTTTTTCAATTAGTCAAGTACATGCGATGCGGGACAAAGTGGATGTGGCAAAGTGAAATAGTTTATTTCGTTTACTCACTCAATTATTTACTACATCGCATACATTTTCATTCATAACTTAATACTTAATATTCGCTTACCTTCCTTCATTTATTAATTCACTTATTGATTCATTCAGTTACTTATTTTCTTATTCATTCACTGTTTTACTCGCTCATTTATTTTGCTTCATACATTAATTAAATATTTTTTTTTAAACTATTCGTTTGTTTCAGTATCTTTACCTTAACGCGTTCAACCTTTTGTTTACTGATTCATTCAACCAAAAATATTTTTTATAATTGAATAGAAAGTATTTCTTTAGAAAAATATTTTATTTTTCACTTTCCTCATGAAAAAAAAGTGAAAAATTATCACCTTTTTTTTTTTTGAAGGCACAAATTTACTGCCAAAAATAAAAAATACTGTTTCAATGCAAATTTTATTATAAAATACAATGTTTTTTTATGTACTGTAATTTTCAAAACAAATTTCCAATTCACTCATTTTGAAAAAACTCGGTCATCTTAACTATTTCTCTTTGCCCCACAGTCCTCTACTTATTCGTTTATTTATTTAAATCCAATGATCCAGTGTCAAAAAAGTATCTCAGTATATGTTCGCACTTTTTATAGTAAATTTAAAAAATAACGCATTATTTTAAACTTTTATCTTTGCTGGTAAGAATAGTTACGCCAGTTAATAAAGTTCTTTTTTTTTAATAAAAAGTATGGTTTCAAATGTTTTCCCTTAAATGTATACATGGGAAACAGTAACTTCCTCCTATGCAATTCCAAAAAAAAAAAAAAAAGGAGTTGGAAACTTTGTTTATTAGTTCAGTCAATAGATACATTTTACCTTGCAAAAAATGGGGTCAAAGTTTTTTTTTTTAATTTGTATATATTGGTGCCGACATGGAAAAACCAAGTTATCCAACACGAAAGACCCCGGGAGAACTTTTGGGGGCCGAAAAACCACAAAAATTTATGACTTTTTGCGTTTTTTCCAAAATATCTCCGAAATGGTTCAACTTAGAAAAAAGTGTTAAATATAAAGTTTATAGAACATTAAATTTTCTACAACTTTCGTATTTACATCTTTTTTGTAGCACAAATAGCAAGCTTGCTATAGCTCTTTGAAATTAGGCAGTTTTCCTCCACTCCGAAAAAAAAAGCTTTCATACCGAAAGCAAGGCGTCACAATTATTAGAACTTGAATAGAAGCTTTAGTTTCAGAGAGTTTATCGACAGTTTGAGTTTCTTGCTCCCCCCCCCCCCACACACACACACCGGACACAGAGTAGCAATTCTGGCTGACAGATTAGTTCCCACTAGACTCCAAAAACAGACGATGTATTATGAAACTGAAATACATATATAGACATTCATTAAAGTCACATACGACGATGCAATAATAAAAAAAAACCTTCCCCATTGCTCACGAACTAACATTTCTGTTCAGACAGAGGTAGTCTCCATCAGACTCCAACAACAGATGTTGCAGTTTGTAACTGGATTACACAATATATACATTCATTTGAGGCATATGATTTGTACATTCTAGTCTAATTATTGCAAACAAAGATGCGATTTTTAAATATTAATGTGAAGGAATGAATATTAGGTAGCTAATAAGCTAACAGTCAACAAAACCATGCATCCTATGCTGATACAATAATAATAATAAACTCTCCCCCACCGCTCACGAACTAATATTTCTGGTCTGACAGAGGTAGTCTTCATCAGACTCCAATAACATATGATTTATATTGCAGTTTGTAATTAAAATACATAATCTTCACATTCATTTAAAGCACATAATTCGTACCATCTATTCTATTATAAGCAAAAATGTGATATTTGAATATAAATGTGAATGAATAAATATTAATAGACATAATAATGCATAAATGAAGGTACACTAGCAATACGTAATAAACACTTTGAAAAAATTCTGCAGAAACTGACTTTTTGAGGCATGGAAAACCCAAACGAATTACCTTTGAAAATGAAAATCCAAATGTAGAAGCTTAATACATGCATCTAAATTACAGGGAGATTTATTCGTCCTTAAAGCAAATAGAGAAAGGACAACAAAATACGTTGTTTATCTTTTTCGAAGCCGTTTTGAAGGCCCAGGTTCTCCCGGTTCAGAATATGTAGGGGGTTAGAAAGAAGCTGTAGTCCTTTAATTGTTCATCTCCTTGTTGCGATAATTCCAAAAGCTCCTGGAACAAATCATCTTCATCGGCAGTCTCATCTAAAAATGAAATTTCTGCAACATTTTCACAATTTGTGATACTGCAGTGTTTGCACGTACTGGAGCATTTTAGACCTGCCTTGCGAAAAGAACAGGCTCCAGTACGATTTTTCTTGCAGGTACAAGATACAATCTTTAAAAGAGTCTGAGGAGCTGAATCTCTTTTCGTGTTAACAGGCATTAGACCTTGCGTTCTGCGTTCCCAACTCCATTTCTCTGGATCAATTATGTTGCCCAATCAACTTTGAATTTGGTGGTAGCTCTGATATGAGTGACAACGTCCAGCATCGCAAGTTAGAGGTAGCTCTGCAAGATTTATTTTAGCTCTGTATACTAGTTTTATAAAAAGATTAAATCGCAAAGTATCCAAAGATAGGTTCAAATACTTTACGTCACCTGTGTGCAATATTTTCAAAATGTTTTCTCCGGCTGCAGCTACGGCATCATGATGACTGATTGGGTCCATAAATACTTCAATATCTTTCTTAATTTCAAGAATTCTTTTGACTATGCTGCACAACTTAATTTTGCCTTGGCCAAAGATTGCAAATGTCGTATCACACCCATATAATGTATGGATAAGACGATTCTTGTTGTGATAATTTTCCAGAAATCTTTCTTGAGGAATTTAGTTAACATGTTAGGTTCAACCATTACTTCAAGGGAAGAGAATGACTGCTCATTGATGTAGCATGACAGGCAGTGTGAATTGTCACTTCTTTTAAGTCCTTCGAAAATCGCTCATGTTCTTCATTTTGACATTTTGCGCTGCATCTTTGAAGATTTTCTATTCCCTTCTCCTTCACAATCTTTGTTTCGCATTCATTCAAACTGATTTCGCAAATAAAAAAAAACACCTTGGTCAGGCGTAATCATTTCTAGAAAAAAAAATTGTAATACAGAACACAGATTGGAACGAACTCGGAAGTGACCAACATGCGTAGCTATTGAGTCCATACATCGCATCTGGAGATTAAAAAAGGAGGGGGGGGGGGCGATAGAATGGGGGTGTTTTCTTTAAGTTAAAGGGAACGGAGTCATTTACCCTCAGCTGAGAAAGACAAATCATTTCCGAAGTCAGACTGCCGGCGTTTCTCCTTTTTACTTCCGTTATCAGATGCGCCTTCACGCACTTTGCTGAGGGGTTCAGAAAAAGTGTGACTTTCAAGAAGTTGTAACTCGCTTGCTTTTCATGCTACAAAAATGTTGTAATGACAAAAGTTGAAGGAAATTTAATCCTCTTTAACATTTGTATTGGAAGTTTTTTGGTAATTTTAACCATTTTTGAGATATTTTGGAAATACTACAAAAAGTCACAAAATTTTGGGGGTTTTCGGCCCCCAAAACTTCTCCCGAGGTCTTTCATGTTGGATAACTTGGTTTTTTCATATTGGCACTAGTATATACAAATTAGAAAAAAAAATCTTTGACCCCATTTTTTGTAAGGCAAGCCCGTTTTTTTATACCTATTGACTGGACTATATGTTCACTGACAAGACTTTTTGTTTGCTAGATTTCTATACCATTTTTTGTCCTCCCCCCCCCCTCTCTTCTTTACCCGTAAAAGAAACCTGAATCAGGACCAAGAAAAGTCTTTCAGTTAAAAGAAGAAAAAAAAATACTCATACAATAAAACTGTTTTTTATATCATGCATCAAATGCTAGTTTTCATCGATAAAATGAATGTCTGAAAATGAAATTATGAATAAGTTTAATTATACAGTGGCATTCTCAAATTTCCAAATTAGCTCATTGATATGACGACCAGATTTAAAAAAAAATCAGCTACTCAGTTAATGTTTGCAATGATCAATGATGCGACTTTTCTTAAACTTTAGGCAGGGCTGTGCTATATACTAGTTGGCAATTGGGCTGTTTCCGAAATTTTAAAAGTTTTTTTTTTCTGAAAGAGCGTGCTCAAAAACATAGGTTTTAACCATTTTTTAAATAATTTGACAAAGTTTGGTACTTAAAAAAATATATTTTAGTCGGTTCTCAGTGAGACGTACAATTTGGTTTGTTTCCATTGATCAAAAGTATTACTTTTCATCACTGAAGTTGATAGAATGAAAAACAAAACAAGGAGCGAGGAAAATCTTTTATTTTCAAAATGTTTAATTTTAAATTAATTTTTTAATCGCTCTCCGCTAATAGCATCAGTGAATGGCAATTCATCACTTGTGATGTCATGTGCAGGAAGCGTAAAAAATATAATGGAATCTTAAAATAACATAATTATTAAACAACGTTAAACTTTGTCAAATTATTTTTTAAAAAATGGTCAAATTCTATGCTTTTAAGCATGCTCTTTCAGAAAAATATGCTTTTCGGAAACGACCCCCTTCTGCGAGTGTTATCAATTTTGTATTTAAAATTTTTATTTTCAAACACTTTTTTGAAAACGCAATTTTTCATATTTACTAGCTGCGTGCCCGGCGTTGCACGGGCTACTTAAAAAATTAAAGAGATGTCCAATTGATGTTTTGGTATTACTCTGACATCAGTTTCTAAAGCGCTAAGGAATAAATAAATAAGCGTAATGCAAGGTTTGCAAAACATCAGTAGAGCATATTTTTGGCAAAAATCTCTTTAACGTTAATCATAGTTATCAATGATACAAGTCAAGAGTATTTTCAATTAGCACAAAAGATGAAAATATATGCATTATCAAGTATAATCTGTGCTCACGTTAAAATGAATTACATCTGATAGACTATATCTGAAATATTTATGTACAATTACAATAAGCTTTTTACATAAAATGATACACACTTTTTGGTCGATTACATGAAACTAAAGCACCAAGACTAAATAAATACCAATAAGCATTAATTTAATACCAAGTCATCAGATTCCAATTTAGCTTTAGTTAAAATCCTTAAAAACTATCTTTTTTTGCTCAACTCTGTTCCACTTAAAGAAATCCAAACAATCTTAATTTAACATGTTCTTTTAACGATACAAACTGTATTTCAAAAATAGAAACAGGAAGGAAAAAAAAGAGTTATTACAATTCGAAAACTCACCCATGTGACGGGAAAAAGTTCAACAAAATAAACATAATTTGTCGCGCATCTTAAATGTACCAAAATATAAGGCCGGTGAATGATAAACTTACACTACAATCAATAAACATAGCTAAAGAAACTACTTTCATATGCTGAAAAGAGTTAAGAACGTTGAATGTAAAAAAAAAAAAAAAAAAAGACAGACGATAAAATAAAGGCTATGTCCGAATAGAGCAACCAATTTTAAACTAATTTAAAATGAAATTCTAGATGGAAACGTTGTTTTAAGATTTGGACAGCAGGCAAAAAAATCTCTTTTAAAACAATTATTAGAATTTTACTTACTCACCCATATGCGAAATGGCAACAGGAAAGAAATAAAAATTCCCGAATAACGTTATGTTAATTAACGTTTTAATTAATATCTCCGCTAATTAAAGTCGCACAATTACGAGATTGGTCCTATTGTTTTCTTTGGAAAATTTCGAATTGATCGGTATCTCGTTTGACTCTCGATTCGCAGCGGTTCTCGAGAAGATAGATTTTCAGACAGACAGACGGACACGAACAGATTTTAATATTATAGTGGAAGTGGATGGATAGTAACATCTTTACTAATGTGTCTTTGGAAATTTGATAATTTGAAAAAAGCTGAAAGCTAAGTTAATTTCTATTGTCAGCAGTGAGAGTTAGAATAGTGAGAGCAAGCTGCCGTTCGCAATACAGCATGTCGAAAATACGAGCGATGTAGGGCGTACAGGTTTAATTATCTATTTTAGGGAATCAATGAATGAAAAACACATTTTTTTTTATTGATCCGCGAAATATTACTCTCTAATATACTAAATATTGTGGATTTAGATTTTTTAAAAATTGTTATAGAATAAGTTTTCTTTTCAGCATTAATGAGAAAAAAAAGATTTATGTCTTCACTGAAATACAACGTTATTTTGAGAACTCAAACACAAATGAATTATTATTATTATACAAATCTTTTCAGCATAATATTGGCTCTTTTTCCTAATAGAAAACATATTATGAAACATTTGAGAGTGTAAGATAAACAGTTTTGATATTTAAAGAGTTTCAAGACTACTATACTAATTTCAATAATAACAGGCAAAATATAAAGATAAAATCTAAACACAACTAATCAATACTTTAAAAAATTAGACCATATTTTAATAAGGTATATCATAAATTATATAAATCACCTTAATAAAAATAATTAATACTAAACTTCAAACATTTCTTCCATCTGCCAGTTCTATAATTTTTTAATAATTTTTGTCAAAATATAATAATTTTTAGCATTTTAATTATTAAAAAGAAACACGTACTGTTGATTTGTTAAAAAGAAATACGTTTTGGAAGAAAAAATTAATGTCTAACGTCGATATCGCTGCACTGATTATTATTTCATAAAGTAGCTCCCATCATTTCATCCATATACACTCCAAATAACTGTAACTTTTCTCCTGATGTTTATCACGTAATATTAGTTTATATTCCTTAGTAATTTCATTTACTTACTAAGTTATTTTTTCTTTTTTCCCCCTCACCAATATCTTTTTATTGCCATTTTAATACTGTCCATGAACTGTTGATCATGAAACATTGAAATGTTCGTGAACTTTTTTTGAAATGAATATTTAACATGATATTTGGAAAATGCATTTGTAGCATTTTGTCTATGAAAAGACCTTTGTCTATAATAAGTAAACTTCATTGACTTTCTTTTTAAATTACATTTTTAATAAATTGTATCAGACTGTCTCAAAGTTTTCTTTAAAAAAATCTTTTTCAGTTCTTTAAATGTTTGAAAAACTATTAACATTTATTTAATAGTACAAAATTAAATAGCAGAAAATGAAACATTTTATTAGGCATCAAAAATTTCCGTTACTAGAACGGTAATGTAAACTTTACTATTGTTTTCTAGAACACTTGAAGCTGCTTGAATTATTTAAATATCATTTCGAATATTATACATTATTAGTTTAGCACTTAATAATTTAACGATATAAAATTAAAAAGCCTAAAATAAAGGACATAACTGCTTGAAAAAAATTACCGTGAGAGAACAGCAATGGAAAGTACACTGTTACTTCCCCTCATACTTTTAATTCTTTTAATTGTTTAAATATTCTTGAATCTCATGTTTAGAACTTAATATCCGAGTTTAAAAATTAAATTGCTACATATAAAAATATATAACTACCTGTTAAATTTTTCTATTTCGGAAATTGTAACGGAAACTTTTCTGTTGATATTAAAAGCCGCTCCAAGTAGTTAAATAATTTCGCGCCTCACATACTATTAGTCAAGCATTTAATTTAGCAGTATAAAATTAAATAGCCTAAAATAAAGGACATAACTACTTGAAAAAATTACCGTGAGAGAACAGCAATGGAAAGTACACTGTTACTACCTCTCATACTTTTAATTCTTTTAATTGTTTAAATATTCTTGAGTCTCATGTTTAGAACTTAATATCCGAGTTTAAAAATTAAATAGCTACATATAAAAATATATAACTATCTGTTAAATTTTTCCATTTCGGAAATTGTAACGGAAACTTTTCTGTTGATATTAAAAGTCGCTCCAAGTAGTTAAATAATTTCGAACCTCACATACTATTAGTTAAGCATTTAATTTAGCAGTATAAAATTAAATAGCTAAAATGAAAAATATGTTAACCTATGAAAAATTTCTGTTACATGAGAATTGTAACGACAACTACACTATTTTTTTTCTTTAACACCTAAAGATGCTTTAATTATTCGAATAATTGCAAATCTTGTAAAATATTAGTTTATCCCTTAATTTAATGACATAAAATTATATAGCAAAAAATAAAAGATATATTTACCTATGAAAAATCTCCGCTACGAGAACTATGATGGAAACGGAACTTATTTTCTCAAACACTTAAAACAAGCAGGAATGCAGTGCAAAACATTCATTAATGCTCGAAATATTTTTGAAATGATTGTCATGTCTAAGGATCTTAGCAGCAGAGGCATGGGCACTCAGAAAGAAATATATTATGCCTGCGTTTTGACACGGTTTAAACCAATGAGTGGAGGAGGAGATTTTGGAATTTATAGTCCTGTTAAGGAGTGAGAATGCCTTGGTTGTCAGACGATATTCAGCTGAAAAAGAAGGAAAGAAATCTCTGGGAAACGACTGCATATTCAATTCATATTTCAGTAAAATATGAATTACTTTTGAATGTATTGTAATGTAGTTATGAATTCCAGTCAATTGCTGCTTTTATTGCATCGCTTTTTTATGTTTCATGTCACCTCAGTAAGGGAAAAATGCGTTCGGTTTTGGAGTCTTTTAAAGACAAATACTTTCACGTACTAAACTTGTGCTAAAGATTAGAAAGTTAATCTTATGTAACCTATCAGATAATATTTTTTTTTGTCAAAAATGAATTAGAAGTTCGAAGCCCGTTTTATATTTACAGATTCAATAAATAAATAAATAAAAACAGTTAAAGTCATTAAAAATCAGCTTTTCAAGTAACATTCAAAAAATATAACTGTTAACCAGAAAGTGAAGATTTTTTAAATTGTTCTTTCGAAATACCTTTTCAATAGTTATAAAACTCAAAGTGATTTTTTTGTTTATTTCTGCATGGTATAAATATATATTTTTGTATGTGTATTTTATCACCGTGTTTTTATTGGGGGAAGGTAGAGGCTATGCATGTAAACAATGAACACAAAGCAATTTTTTGAAGTCATAAAAAAAAGCACTATATTTTCAAGGATCTTAAACTCAAATTCAGTTGCTTTAAAAGTTTTCAATTATATCTAGATTTAAACACGTAATTTTGTTTAGTTTTGAAGTTTTTAAAGCATATAATTTTGATAATTTGTAGACGAACGAAAATTAAACTTAAAGAGTTTTTAGAACTATTACTCGAATTTGTCTGTAATGTAAGTTATTTTTAAGAGAACTATGTTTTGAAAGTAAAATAAAGTGCACATTTTGCTCCGCGCTTCCCATCTTTTCTCTACCCAAACTTTATATTTTTGAAATTAAAAAGATCAATGAGTAAAATCTGTAATACAAGGTGAAATAAATACACGAGTATGTCCACAGCGCAGAAAAAAAAGATTTTAATTTTGCGTTTGTCAGGCACTACTAAATTGGTATAGAGAATTGATTAGTACATATTTTCTATTTAAATTATTTTTTACCAGCCCGAAGTATGATCTGATACCAAAGATGTATTTCAAAAAGTAATTATTCATGTACATTTTTCATATAACATTATTCACGGCTTATAACATAATTTACGTTCACTCATTTTAAGTCTTTTTTTTTACGCAATTGAATGCGGTCAAATGAGCTCAATTTAAAGATTTTATCACATGCGTGAATACAGGAGTCTTTAATAACCCGCCTAATCATACGCAATTTCTTGCTTTTCTTGAAATTTATTTAATGCGTTAAAGACTTGTACATGTTATGGTCCTATAAGAACACTTGTTGAAGACTAAATTGTCCTCCTATTGGATTGTATCTTTACTTTGCTTATAGTGACAGAAGCTGCGTGACATAAACAATCGTAAGGAATGTACAAAAATATGTCAAGCGTAAAAGATGAGAATATTTTTTTCCTCACCGCACAATTCATTATTTCACATTGTTTAATTAATAAGATGTTTTCAAATAGTATGCGAAAAACAAGAAGTGAGAGTAATATTATTCATTTAAAGCTCTTTACACTATAAAGTGAGTTTAGGAAGAAACTATTTTCCAAGATTTGCAAATTTAATGAATTGGTACTAAAAGTTTAGGAAAGGAGTAAAAATGCTTACTAAAACAAATTTTCACAAGCGATGAATGCTCTGTTTTCTTGAGTATAAATTATGCTTTAAGGGGTCCGGAAGACAAAAATCGTCAAATTTTGCAATTTTTTTTTATCATTTGAAAAATTACTCCGTTTTCTTTTGCTTAAAATCACGTTTGAATCTTGTTTCTATCTTAATTAGAACAAAATATATTATTTTTGTTGCATGCACCTAAGTAATGTGTATTTAACTTTAAAACTTTAAGCGCGTTTTTCTCCATGAATCATTTTTTCCCGATTTCTTGCCTTCAACCTCTTATAAGTCAGGAACCGATAAAGATAAAGTAATGAAATTCGGAGCATATCTTTTTCAAACAGTTTACTTTAATTTTTATTGGGTGAATTTAAAAAAAAGTCTACTGCAAAAAATATGATTTTTTTTAAAAGTATCTTCGAATTTTTTTAATTTTTTCTTCAAATATTTTTTATTTTTTGTTGAATCAATATTTTTAGAATCACCGAATAAAAATTAAAGTTTACATATTTGTGCATAATTTTTTGGAAAAAAATTGAAAATTGACCAAGAATATTTTGAGTTATAGCAATTTGAAGCAACTCCATTAAAAAAAAATAAATAAATAAAAATAAATTTAAATAAAAATTTTTTTTTTTTTCATATTTATGTTATGATTTTATTTATTAAGTAGATGATGAATCAGTGCAAAAAATGTCAAAACTCTAAAGTATTTCATTAAAAAAATTTCAAAATGTGTCCCGGACCCCCAAAACAAAATGTACATTCGTATGCATCAAAACAATCATGATTTCAGTTTGGCTTGCCATTTGGGCATGATTTTGTTTTTTCAATTCATTGTTAAGCTATTTTATATATATATTTTTATGTAACATCATAAGAAATTACATTGCTTATTCTCTTTAGTCAAACATGTGTGATGGAGTTATAAAATTCGAGAAAAAAGATTCCACGATGAAAATTTTACGAAATAAAAAGAAACAAGCTGCTCTTACAACAAAATGGTAAGTATCTGGAAGCACCTGTTACACACTATCTAAATGGCAAGACACGAGAAAAAAAAGTTTCTCTTTATACATCAAAACAGTTCAATGTTGTTTTTCAGGTTACTGCAGAACTACTCCGCATGCTCTGATGTATGTTTGCCAAGAGAAGTTGTTTACGAACATTACATTGATTTTTGTAGAAAAGAAAAGGTTCGACCGGCTTGCAAGGCCACCTTTGGGAAAGTTAGTATCCTTTGCTCATTCATATTTTTCACTGAATATTTTTTTTGAAAAAGTTATTAATGAGAATGTTAAATTGTCTGAAATATTCATGAAAAACATAGCAACAATATTAATCGTAATTATAATAGCAATATTTATAGTAATAGTTATAGTAATAAAAATATAATAATAATAATAATAATAATGATAATATAGGAATAGTAATAGTGAAATAATTATACTAATAGTAATATAAAAGTTATTGCAATGAAAATAATTATAATGATAAATAATTTAGCGGTGGTAATAGTAATAGAATAGTAATTGTAATAATATTAATAAAAATGATAATAACACCCACAACAGAAATAACAATACCAATAATAATAGCAATGACTACAATGACAATAACAACAACATTAACAATTCTAATAATAATAATAATAATAATAATAATAATAATGATGATGATGATGAAAGTAATACTTACTACGATAATAATAATTACTATTGTGATAATTATAATACCAATGATGATGATGATAAGAACAATAACAATATTAATAATAGTAATAGTAATTATTATTATAACTAATAATAATAATATAATAATAACTACACTGTTGGTTCTCACGAAAAAACTTGTTTTCCAGCTAATACGGAATACTTTTCCAAACGTCACTTCAAAAAGGCTTGGAGCTCGTGGACACTCAAAGTAAGCAAGATATTCTTTTTTTTTTTCAGGCATGTTCATAGTGTTATTTTCCGAACGATTATTAGTTATATATATTAAAAACAGGAATAATTAGTTCTAGAGAAAATCGAAATTTTCTTTGGGCGTTTATTTCACTTTTTAGAATTTTATTTAAAAAAATAATGCTTCGTAAAAATAAAAAAATTCTTACTGTTTCTGCAGAAAAGGCTTGCTATCACGCGAAAGTTTTAGGTGAGGTTATTTTAATGAATAATTTTAATCTAGTTATGAATGTGAAAGGATTGTACAATTGTACACTTATTTATTTGTTTAGTTGTATAACATACTTTTTCAATTCTGTATTCCCTGGTGGATTCTATCAATTTTCAGTCATTGACTAAAATATTTTTCTTTAAATATTGCCATGTTTTTATAATTAGCAAACTTTTTAATTTTAAACTTATTTTCCAAATAATTTGGAGTATAGAGACTACGAAAAATTCGTCAGTACTTTCACAATACTACATATGAGGCAGTGAGACGCAAAGGGATGTATAAGTGGGGAAATTAAAAATTCGGAGATAACCAGTACAAACGGTAGGTGAAATTCTCGTCTGTTTTGTGGCGGGAGATGGTACTAGTGGCCATGGCAGGTGCAGCTATACAGCATGATTTAGAAAAACAAAATTCAGTGAAAACCTACCTAAGGTCTGAACTTAAAATACGTTTTACTCAAAATTTTCTAAAGTCCACATGCATCCCTTTGGTTCTCACTGCCTCATATATAAATTTTACATTATTGAAAATGTGAAAAAGAAAAATACATAAATAAATACAATAACAAATAACATTGAAAATGAAACTTGTTACAATTCCCCAATACATAAAACAAGAAGTAGCTGGTGGTTATCATTTTGTTTTGAAAGTAAGGATAATCTAGACTGTTTTTGTGTTTCTGAAACTATCTCTAATGTCAAAAATAGCCTTCACTCTTTAAGAAGGTGTTTTTTATTTATTTATTTTTTGGAAACGGCCAAACTCAAGTATAATTTTTTTCAGTCACCTCTATAACACCGTTTGTTTGTTTGTTATTAGAATCGTTATTTCAAAAACAAAACGAAGAAAATGCATTTTTAGTTTTTTAATGACATAATTAAAAGAAATGAGCTAAGCAAAACATCAGCCACAAAGAAAAAGTTAGAGGACTTAAAAAAGAAGATTCCAAGAAAACTTTAATAAAGATAAATTAATATTTTCTCAATCGAAATACTCATTTTGAACACACGTGGGAAGCCTACGAACTCAATGAAGTAATAAATAAATAAATAAATATCAACGAAAAATGAGTGATTTCTTGTTTTTAATGAGAACGAAATATTTTAATTGCTGTTTCAAAATAATTCCAGATACATGACAATATGTGAGAATCCTTATTTCAGTCTTGAAATATTTTGTGCCAAAAGTGGAAGTCGCCTGAAATTTTTTTAAAGTTTCTCAAAATTTAAAAAAAATGTTAGAAATTCACACCAAATATTAGCTATTTTTTTCTTTCTTTCTGATAGTATGAATTTTTTACCCATGCAACAGAAGTTTACCCAAAATTCAGCCCAAGAAAGGCATTTTTTTTTCAGCTTTCTGTTTTAAAACTCTCAATGCATTTTTCAAGTACTAACTTTCAGATGTAACATCTCGCTTCCTAGTCTAGTTCAGTTTAGATATCGCACACACTAGCAATGATATTTCCTTGAGTAAATATTTTGGAACCATTTGGCATTATATTAATATTTTAGTTTCTGAATATTAAAGTTTCAAGTAAAAAGCAGAAGGAACAAGTAGATAATAATTTTTTGACGAAAATGCTCTAATATTCTTAAATGTGCATATGATTTAAGCGACTCAGAACTTGAGCTACATGATTTTAACGTTTGTTTTAATACTTGAAGTTGATTAAAACAGTTCTAGTTCAATAGCTGCTTAACCCCAATCTCCAGAAGTCAAAATTCGTTTTAATAGCACTTTGAAACTAATAAATCAGTAAAAAATTAATGAACGAGCATTGCAATCTGCTCTCGTTTTGTACGGAATTAATTAGTTGCATTACCGATAAATATCTTTAAGCAAGTTTATAGAAAAGTGAATTGCATATGTAAGATAATATTCTGTTCAATTTTAGGTATCATTACAACGGGATAGGCCTCAAACAAAATGCCGATGCTCTGATTTCTGCTTCGGAAGACAAAATCACACGGTAAATATTTGCATTTACCTACGAATTTAGTTTTTTTCCGAGTGCATTTCAACTACAAAACAGTTCTTAAAGGGATACTTACTCAATTAATGGCAGAATTTACTCAGATAAATTTAATTTGACTTACTTTATGTGTTGATGACCACAACAATTATTATTCTTTCATTAAAGTAATTATTTATTGTTTACATTTATCTCACTAGTTTACATTTTAGAAAGAAATGAGGAGTTAATTTTGTGGATTGTTCTCGTGAAATTAGTTATCAGACTACTTTTCAAAAACGCACTCCTGTAGTGATCCCCTTTTTTACTGTCACCCTGAATATTTGCAACTAGAAAGTCGCCCGTCAAGGTATGACGGTCGAAAATTGCTTCTACTCTTCTACATTTTAACGAAGCAATTTCCTGCTTGGTGATATTTTGATCGTTGAAATTTTAACCCTAACTCCAGTGGAGTAGCCCTAAACTCCAGTAGATAGCGTTAATTGTTGGCCACTTTTTTATCTCTTCACTTAAACATTACCAAAAAAATAATATCAAATTATAATGCCGTGGTGCGAGTTTCACTGTTGATGACATCATCAGGAGTGTTACTCGATCATTCGTTATTATACATATTAGGATGAATTTTAATTTTGTCTTTGTGCAATTTAAGCAATTGTAAATGAGACAAAACACATACATGTGCACACGTGGTACTTTCTTAACTGTAAAAGCATCGTTTTCTCGAAAATAAAGAGTTCGCGAGCTAAACATTTTCTGCATTTTATATAAACAGAACCGAAAGTTAAAAATCCCCCAAGAAAAAATATTTCGCGATTGCTACGGGCTTTAGAAAATATGTGTTTTTACAGTATTTAAAAGTATTAGATTAGTTTAAGAATTACAGATAGTAAAAATACCGCTTTTTAAGTGACTCAAACATGCAATTATTTTTAAAAAATCACTCTACTGATCTTCATTTAAATGAGATTTTATTGTATTTTACCAAATTTAGTATTGAACATGTTTTAGCCTTTAAAGAACAGAAACGAAAATTTGAATCCACATAGATTTTTCCAAGTTGTCATCGCTCATACGCTGACTGAAACCATCTGCCACTATTTGGGACTTCAGTTTGTTTCATGTCATTTTCTTCTAAAAATTAGATTTAGAAGACGGGAAGTGAATTTCTACAGAGACCTCCCACTGTAAGACTGCAAACAGATCCTTAGAATGTCTACCTGTAAAATATGGCAGGTACCCAACAGTGGGTCTCGACCCACATTCTTAAAAACCTTTAGTTTAAAGTATTAGAAAAAAAGTAAACCTTTAAAACGATGCTTATCTGAAATTAAATTTAAGTAACTACCAGCTAATTTCGTAAAAATGTTATCCAATAGAAATTTAAATAATGGTAATAAAGAAAAATGTCGTACTATGAAAAATATTGCATGATGTCAGATACATTTTCTTTTGACTTTCAACACATTTTCTTGAAATGCTTTAAGTTACGTTAAAAGCAAAAAACAAAACCGTCACTTTCCTTTTTTACCTATCATTAGTCGCGTGCATTAAGCAGGTGGATCCCAACTTTTAATGCCGCAAACTTTATTGATTTTACTAATTATAGTTAGCTGATATTAAATATGTATATAGGTAACAATTAATGATTCAAGCTACAATAACTTTAGCTTAGTTTTCAAAAAACCGGAAACATCTTATAGAGGAGTGCGACTAACCAGGTCAGAAAGAACACGACAATGGCAGAGAATTAAAAACTAAAAGACACACATGTTTTGTTTACTACACACAAAACAAAGTTATAATAATAATAATAATAATAATAATAATAATAATTTTAAAAAAAAGGGTGTGTCTTAAAGACGAGCGACAGAAGTGAAACTTTTAAATTACAGGGAAACATTTAAATTATTCATCAATAATTTTTGCATAGATTGCGCTTATTAGTCATTTATTTATATAAAATTATATACATGTGTGTTACTGTGCATCATCTTCTTCGTTCTTAAGAAGAGAAATGATCGTTTTTGTGCATTTACTAATATTGCTGCACTGGGCAATCTGGCTGACAATCAGTGGCTCAATCGGCAGAGTACGAAGTGTAGAACAAATCGGATACCTGAAGAAGAAGCTTTAGTCATAGTAACAATAAAATTGTATATTTTAATGATGAAAATAGATTACAAACAACGATAAAATGAAACAATACTGGATGTGCGCTGGTTAAAGATACGTGTTTCAACGAATACCCTGTTAATAACTAAAAGCTCAACGCAGTACGCGCAGCCATGGACAGCGAGAAAGAAAGGAATCGCGAAGAACGCATGTGCCACTTTTCGTCACACAAAAAATAACTAGGCCCTTTGCGTCACCCTGAGATTTGCCGATCAGAATTTCAAAGCCATTGCATAAAAAGTTTCATTTCAAAAGGAAAAACTAGAAAAGCTTTTTTTCCCCAATAGCATTTTTCAACATTCAAGAAAGGCTATGTTAAGCTGTGAGCTGGTTTATCTTTTGTTTCTACCTTATATTTGAGCGTTGGGGGTAATAAGAGAGCGACTGATAGCAGTGGAAAAATTTATGATCTTTTTCCGTGGTTCGAAAACGCAATAAAGATAAAAGGCGAGATATGAAGCTTTATGTACATTGCATGAGGTTTAGCTGCGTATAAACATAGATTTTAGTTACACCTTCCGCAGAACTCAAATATCGATTCGCATATCGCGCAAAGTTGACACTTACGTTACAAGCAATGGTAATTGATTGGATTCCAATGAAAACCATATGTTTAAATCAACAGAATCTTACAATTTATGAAAACCGCATCCTCATATATATATAATAGTAAATTCACTGAACGAGTAACGCTCTGACGTCATCAACAATGAAACTCGCGCAATAGCATGATAATTTGATTATATTTTTTGGTAATGCTTGACATGCAAGGAAATGCTTTATTTTGACAAGGCTGAACTGAATCCGGTAACTTAACTGTTTTCCTAGTAAGACTGTGTCATTTCAGGGGAATGAAGAAAGGAAAAAGTGGTCAATAATGAACGCTATCTACTGCAGTTTAGAATTAATCCACTGGAGTTATAGTTAAAATCTCAGCCATCAAAATATTACATTACCAAACAGGCTATTGTTTCGTTTAAATGTGGAAGTAATTTTCACCCGTCATACCTTGAGGGCCGGTTTTCTATTTCTTTAGAACTCCCAGAAAATCAGCTATCCTCATTTCTGAACCGCTAGTACGATAGATCGTAACCGGTCGCAGAAAAATTTGACCGGTCCTCAGAGATTTTTACCTGTCGGCGTTAAAATAATAATAATAACATAAAAAAATAAATTCCTGCACAAACAATGCGGTCGTTTCCAAAAATTTAAAAGTATTTTTTTTTCTGAAAAAGCATGCTTAAAAACATAGGCTCTGAGCATTTTTAAAATAATTTGTTCAAGTTGAATATTTTTAAAAAGTTACTTAAATCGGTGCGCTTTCATTGTTTACGTTTCTGCCTGTTTACTTTACGATGACATCACAAATGATGAAATGCCATTCAGTGTTTCCATTCACAGAGCAAAATAATTAATTCGCATCTTGACTCACGTGTATTGGCAACGATATGGTTGATAGCAAGCGTAGATAGCAATTTTAATTCGCTTCTTGATTGTCATAACATGGAAACGCAATAGAAAGATGCGCCATTTGTGACATCATCAAGCCTTGTTTGTAACACCTTGTTTGAAAAATCGAACATTTAAAAAAATTAATTAAAAATAATTGTTGGAAAAATGAAAGTATCTTCTGGGTCCATGTTACTATTATTCTATTATATATTTACTACCATGTTTATTATTATTATTATTATTATTTTGCTTATTCTATCAATTTCAGTGACAAAAAGTACTACTTTTGACTGAAGGAAACAACCCCATTATAACAGTCACTTATTGCATGATTTTTTTTCGCTAGTTCTATTAATATTTTTTAGATATTCCTGTGATTTTTCTCAAAGGCTTGCTTACTTGTGTATTATAAGTGCAATACTCTAGAAAATCGTTATAACGCTCACCTTGGAACCAAAGATCTCGCGTTATATAAATTTTGGCTTATGAGTGATTCTCCAAAACCTTACATTTTCCTATCAATTCTTTTAAAAATAAAAATGCTTAAAAAAATCTGAAAAAAAGTTTGATTACTCTTTGTTAGGAACTTATTAAGAGAAAAATAGAGGGAACTCGCTTTAACTATGCTACACCTTTCAAAACAGGGAGTCAAATTTCACACACCAAGAGAGTGACAAGCAGTAAGTTTCATCAAAGGTTATCCAAAATTTAATTATAGTAAATAAGAAATAACTGTAACCTACATAAAAAGGAACACTATTGCATGACAAAACAAAATCAATGCAAAACCCCCCTTAACGGAACTCCCTAACAACGAACTTCGAGTCCCATTCCCTTTATAAAGATTTTTCTATCTTATTCACTCTAAATATTTTACACTCCGAAAAACACAGTTCTTTAAACAAAAACAAAAAAAAAAAAAGAAAAAAAAATCAATTGCTATGCTAAAATTCTAAACCAGCAAATCAATAACAATTTTTACACCAAGCTCTGTTGTGACATCCCTTTGCTTCTCAGTGCCTCATTTCTAAAATTTCGGAAATAATATTCAGAATATTTCAACAAATTTGCACATCAGAATAAGTTTTAACTGCAATGAGTATTAAAACTCAAATTATACTGTTTAGCTCTCCTTCACAAATATGTGTCGTAATTAAAAGAAAGTGCTATATCAAGTACTCTTTCTAGCTTCATGGTTTACACAACCAGCTGTATTTTGAAAAATAATCTGATACGTTTTTTAATGGGGTTGCCAATTTTAATTTAAAAGCTTTGAATTTAAATGGAAGGCTGAAAAACTGTTTCAAAATTTAATTTGCCAAAGAATTGTAATGTTTGCACTGTAGAACTGCAAAACTAATTGTTTACTTTCTAAACAAATGAATGGTTTATAGAAAATTGCGTTTTATAGGTCGGTGCTGTAAAGTTAGTCTACTGTATAATTATTTATTTATTAAATTTTACTGTAATCTAATCACTGTACTCAGGTGCAGTACTTTTATTGTCCGGTATATGTATTTTTCGTTTAAAAAAAAGGAAAAAGAGGAGGGGGAATCGCTCACCGGTATATGAAATTCTTTTCAAAATTGTTACCGCTTTCGGGGGTAAGAAAAAGGTAGAGAAACATTGTTCTAAGCCATGCTTAAGCCGGACATTCTATATATTGCATATTTTCATCCTAGTTGGCCCATACAATGCCGGGTTTACATTATAGGCATTCTATAGAATGCAGAATTCCATTAACTGTTGGTAAGATTTAATACAAAGAATTTGAACTCTTCAAACTGCTCCGAAAAATGTGTGTCACCAATTTTACTTCAAAACCATAAGCATAAACATTTTAACTTAACGCAATGCAAATAATTTTTATAAATTGTAAAAACTCTTGCTCAAGCAATACGAAAACACTCAAGAATGGGGAAGAGGAGGGAGTCGAGTTCCGAATTTGTTAATTTTTGCTAACACAGCAGGGAGAACATATCTTAGATACGTTTTATAAGACTATCTATAGCTTTAAAAGTTTGAATTTTGAAAAAAATAATTTCAAACATTTTTAATTTCTAAAAAAACTAAATTTAACGCATTATAAGGAATTAGCAATATTTATATTAGTACAGTAAAATTAGGCCAAAAAATGGCCAAACCCAAACATCCAAAAAAAAAAAGGGCAAACCTGTTGCAAATTAGTTCTGACCCTTCTAGCAAGAAGGGGTAAAAAGTCCCAGCCCTTTGCGCGTCGGGTTTTGGGGGGAAAGGGGGGGGATGAAATAATCTTCTATTTAAATAAAAATAATTTCTATTACTTAAAAAAAATTCTCAAACTTCGCAGAAACCACTCTATAATAGTAAAATAATAAACTCTCACAGAAAAAATTCTAATTAGCAGGGGTGGACAGGCGGAGGGGGGATTGAGGGGGGGGGGGTCCATATAGCAGCTTTGCGGTATTTGAATTTTTAAGGCAGTTTTTTCAAGGATTATTTCTATCTTTTTTGAGGGCTTTTATTCTGGATGGGTACTCCGTCACACTTAAGGGGTGCGCCATCGCTATTTTTTTGGGGGGGGGAAGGGGGGAGGACCCTGAATTTACATTCTAAAATCAACTATTGCAGTGAAGTTCACGAAAAAATTTCCCTGATTTAAACTTTTCCGAAGTACAAAATGTCACACAATGATATGGTAATATCAGACTAATAATTCTAAAAGATCTAAGCGAGCTCAGTAACCAAATTATTTGTGACTGGAGTTATTAAACTGTTTAGAGCGCTGGAAAACGAAATTCCTGTGCAGCATAAAAAAAGGTCCAAATTGACCAAAGTTTCCCTACTTCTTCTTGATTAACTTACTTCAACTTTTCTACAATCTTTTGCCATCACCGTAAGGGGGGACAAACCGAAATTACGAATAGTGAGATGGGCAATGCTGCAATTCTGCACCCTCTAAGTCGGGGGGGAGGGGGGGTTCTCATTTGCAAACACCGAGCTACCTCTCTTTTACGCAGCTGGTTATGCGAATTATGCTAAATCTGCAAACATATACTTGCAACACTATCTGAAACTTTTGAGTACATTATGCGATAAAAAAAATTGATCACATTAAACATCAGCTAAAACATCAGCTATCCAGCAATCTAACGCAGTGACAAATTCAGGTGGTCTAGAACCTGTAGTGATTCAACGATGGAACAAGTCTTGCTGAGAGCAATGAGCAATACAACAATAGAATGCTGAATATTTACACCTTTTCGTCTCTCAATTTGGAAATTACTATCTGTTTCTAAAGCCCCCAGAAGTTTCTTCCCTCTCAAGTTGGTAGTAGTATTGCTCGCTCATGATAAAGTGAGTTACGATGAGACCTTTAACGTTCATGTAGTAACATCAAAGGATATTGATGGCAAACAATTTTGTGGCATTTCTTTGTAAAGGAGGTAAGCAGCTATGTCTTCAGCTTCTGTTATGAGAGTAGTTATTATCTGTAAAGATGTGTAAGCCCAAACCATCTTTTACACCTAATGGTATGAACAGTAAAGATGGAATAACAAATTGCTAAAAACTTCTGGTACGAGTTATGCGCTGATCCTCCATCAGTATTCGATGAATCTGGTTTCAGAAGGAAAGAAATACTGTATCGTTAAAGTGCGATTATCTGAAGCAAAAGGTTCATCTACCATCACAGAACGAACAGCTGGTGTCATATATGAGGCAGTGAGAAGCAAAGGGATGTAAGTGAACATTTTCAAGTTTTGAATAAAACACGTTTAAAGATAACATCCTAGGTAGGTTTTCATTGATTTTCTTTTCTAAATCATGCTGTATAGAAGCAACTACCACGTCTACTAGTACCATCTCTTGCCATAAGATAGAGGAGAGGTTCACTAATCATTTGTACTGGTTATCTCCAAATTTTTAATTTTGCCACTGACATCCCTTTGCTTCTCACCACATCATATGTAATAGATGGAAGATGCCTGCTTGATCATATTTTTGGTTCTGTAAGCTTCAAGGAAATATGCCAGTAATGCAGTGTATAGGTCACTTGTAAGTATGGAAAAGCTAGTGTCATTTTTGATGGGTGCAACGAAAGCACCACAGAAATATAATCTGCGTCTTATTACAACAGTCAAGCTCTAGAAGACTTTCTGCGCCTCAAATCGTGTGCTTGCTTTGAGGGGTTCATTGGATATAGTGAGTGTTTGAAAAGTCTGAAAGTGGACTGAAGTGTGCAACTATATGCACAAACTGTGCTAGACATAATTGCAACAATAACGAATTTGCTGAGAATCTAGATTCCAAAAAACATTTTGATAACGAAGACTTTTTGTTACAAGCTTAGGAGAAATCATTTGAAAGCAAAAAACAGTTCAGCGTAATTTTTCTGGCCATTGAATCAAATGTGCACCATCAGAGGGGGTGGGGGGGAAGGATAATATTTTAGTATATAATTTCGTTTTGGGAGGTGAGCTACTGTTCTTATGGGGTGGACAGTCCTGATTTAATACATTTTAGATTTGCATGAAATAATACTTCTACTTGAAATAAGGGGGGGGGGGGGGTGAGTTCATTTTATTTGGTGGAGGGGGGGTTGCTGTAGCTTTGAGAGGAGATGCACCATCGCTCTTGGAGGATGGACACACTTGATTTATAATTTTAACTTAGCATAAAATAATGTTTCCATATGAAATGTATGGAGGGGGGTTCGGGGGTACTGCTTCGTTTTACGGGGATAGGGGGCCTCTGTAGCATTGATGGGTTATGTCATCCCTCTTGGGGATCAAACACCTTTAATTTCATGCTTTTAAATTTAGTATAACATAATATTCTCACTTTAAATTTACTCTAAAAATTCTGGAAAAATGCCCAAAACAGCAATTTTTAGATGCCCCCCATTCCAAAACCCGACGCACAATGGGGTGGGACTTTTTACCTGTTCTTATTGGGAGGGTAATAAACAATTTGCACCAGGTTTAGCTTTTTTTTTTGGATGTTTGGATCCGACCCCTATTTTTACTGTACTATATTGCTTGTACCAAAATAGTCCTCATGTAATATTCTTTTCTGCACATGATGCAAAACATACATTTTAGGAAATTAATTTTGAATTGTTGTTTTAAGTATTATGTTATTCTTATCTTTGCAGATTTTCACTGAACGACCAGAATTTGAAACCAGAAGTAAGTGTTGTCCCCCCCCCCCTTTTTTTTTAACATTTATTAATATTACGTAAATATAATAGGGTCAAGCAAAAAAATATGGAAATAAAATGAAAAAAAAAAAAGAAAAAAGAGAGGAAAGCGGAAACAAAATCAAGGAAAAAAGAAAATTACGGAGTACAAGTGGTAGGTATTTTGCTTCAAAGAATGACTATTGACTGATGCTGCTTAACGTAGCAGCACTAATTCTAAAGTTTTCTTTTTTTTTTATTTGTATGTATATTTTCGAGAAAAATCATTTCCAACTTAACAATTATATTTCTAAAAAGCTATGCCCTACCCTGGTATTTACTGTAATATCAGTCAAAGTTCAATTCACTTTAAAATTTATTTACAGAACCTTTTCTGAGGATTTTGGGACAAATGGTTTCAAATTCTCTTTCTCCTCCCAAAGTTGAATAAAGTAACTCAAGTAATTGAATGTTGGTAGCTAATTAATCTACAACGAAACTAGTGAACTAAACAAGCGCCTGCTGGGAACTAGCATTTTTATAAAATCCATACCTATTAGGAAATCCCATTAATACGCCTTACAGGAAAAATATTTACAGCCATGTTGTTTGTTATGAAAATATAAGAATGCAGTTTATGTAAAAAAAAAAAATGTATTTTGGTGAAAAAAACTTAATGTTGTTGTCAATACATATATTATTTATCATCATGTATTTAAAGAACTTTACAACAATAATAAACGGGTTAAATGGGAGAAATAACTGGAGACATTTATTTAATTATTCATCATCATATATCTGAAGAAGTTTACCATAATAATAAATGTGCTTAATATGAGAGATAACAGGAAGCATTGCTTTATTATTTATCATCATATATCTAAAGTAATCTACAGTAATAATAAATTCGTTAAATATGAGAAATAACTGGAAGCATTGATTTCATTCTTTATCATCATATATCTGAAGAAATTTAAAATAATAATAAACGTGTTAAATATAAGAAAATGACTGGAAACATTGATTTTATTATTAAAAGTAATCAATTTGAAAGGAACTGTCGTCATCGGGATAATTCAAGACTTCTAAGTCAAAACTTCTGAGAAATGAAACTTCCAAACCAGAAAGTTGATTGAAATATGTCATTTTCATAAAACAAATTGCAATAATTTGCGAAGAAAAATTTTTGATAGAAAATCATACTGAATGTGATGTTGAGTGACAGCATGATAAGAAAATCAGATCACGCGCGACATCTTTAATCCATACATTCAAGAGGTGTTTTGTTCAAAGATAAAAATTAAAGTATCTCAGGTCAGGGTCAACTCGGCACCATGCTGTCTGTAACCATACGTATCAATCGGACTGTATCATCGCATCCGCTATTTATCAGTTCTGTTCCACTTGAATAGCAAGATTTCTCTGCAAAGGGAAAACACGATGCATTTCAAGGATGACGGGGGAAAAATATTTTTGATTATAACTAAATGTATAGAGCACCCAACTTAAGAATGCTTAATAAGATATTTTTTGTAGCTTGTTCATTAAACACGCAGATTAGAAGTTTATTAGTAGTTTTAAGTGCCGTGCATGAAGCCTAAATCATATAAATCGTATAGGTTTGAGAACATTTAGGGCAAAGACTAATGTAGCAATATAATACTCAGTCTCATGTAATTATTATCAGACACCATTCAATATCCCAACTGTTTCCAGGATTACTTGCATGGTTCTTAAGAACGATAGTTTAGAAAAGTCTTCTGAACCACGTGTGTAATTTAGAGTTAGCGCGATTGACTTAAGTTCACACGCACATCAGTTCCTAAGTGTTGAAATGAAGTTATAATGTCCCTAAATTTTTGTCGAATTGTCAGGAAAATTCGCCAAATAAAGTAATTTTTGCGAGACCACAGTGTCCTCCCATGACCTTCCATTGGGACGCCCCTGTGTACCCTGAACATCGTCTTAGCAAAGCTCCTGATTTGAACTGCTCTTACCCTATTTCACAGGTATGATTATTAGTTTTGTCTGGGTTTCGTTTATCCTATTGACCCTCAATAATATGTTCAGAAGTTCGCTGTTACGGCGCGGCGTGAGATGAAAATATTCTCTTTCCTTACATCGTTTACGCTAATAACTTCAAAATGTGCTTAGTAATTTATAACTAGGAGAAGAAAGCCATATTTATCAGGAAAATACATCTCAATACCGTTGTACAGTGAGGAACTGGTTCTTACTTTTTTCTCTTTTTAAATTCACAATTGGTTATTTTCTAACTCATAATTTCGAAATGTAAGGAGATCATTCAGTAGTTTGATATGATCATAAATGGGTAATTAGTATACTTAAGTATTAATAACTGTATAACTTTTTGATTGATATTTTTTAAAAAATAGGTACGATAGCATCTTATAACCTCAATCTGCCTCAATACGAAATCAATTCTTCAAATAATAAGTCATTTTAAAAGCGTTTCCCCAAAATTTTGAAGGCATAAAGTGCTAATGTTTATAGGATTAATTTGTTAATCCTGTAAGACTTGCAATAAAAACAATAGTAAAAAGGTTTAGTTATTCTTATTGTGTAATTTATACAATTTAGTCAAAAGAGTATTTTCTGCAGACCGAACCTCCGAAGAAATTCTTACTTTCTTCAAAGGTTGGAACATTGTTGCCAAAATTTCCGGAAGCTTGTGACTTGATCTTGCCTGATTATATCGATGAAGAAAAGGTGAGTAATTACAAAAAGTACTCCAAACATTTTTTCTCGGACAATGAATTATATATTTATGACTCATAACACTTAAATAAAAATACAAACAATGAGACTGATTTTGACTGATATTTGAATATTTTTATTTCTATTTTATTTAAGGTGAAGGTTTTCTTGATGATGTATCGCACTCATTGTCAATGTATCACGGATATAGCAATAAGCGGCAACTTTGAAGAGGTAGGTTGAAATTGTAATTGATTCATATGTTTAAGATATTGATTGGAAAATTTCCTTTGCATATGTTTTGATACTTGATTACATAGACCAATTCCATGATAAAATCAACAAACAAAAAATAAACCCGAGCAAAATACTGACTTCGGAACATTATTTTTGTATGCATTTTGCCTTTCTTTAACTAGGAATTATTAATGAGGACATTTGTGACGTTATGAAGACCACGGTTTATTTGCAAAATCGGACATTTTAAAAAAATTAATTAAAAATAAAGCGATGGGGAAAATGAAAGTGTTTTCTCGCTCCATGTTTTTTTTTCTTCTTCTTTTGCTTATTCTATCAATTTCAGTGACTAAACGTAGTACTTTCGACTGGAGGAAATAACCCCATCCAGTGAAATTTATAGACCGTTCTACGTATAAAAAAAAGACACAAAACAAACTTAATGTTTTTTTTTTTTTTTGGTCATATAATATTTGCTATTGTTTCATACATTACTTTTTATAATATAAAAAAACTAAGCACTAGTAAAGTAGTCAGAATTGATTTTGTAGCAAACTGTTAGTGAAACTCAAAGAGATATTTTAATCGATACTAGTTAATTTCAAGAGGCTCTATTCGATAAGCTTAAATACGTCCAGCGAAAAGCATAAAGACTGTTATTTATTATTTTGATTTTATTGCTTTGGAAATTTCAGTCAAAAGTTCTATTTTGAAACTAAATAACTTAACTGAAGAGTAACCATTTATTTAAAAAGAATTACGGATTGAGAAAGTAGTTGGATAAAATGCAACTTTTTTTGAAGTTCAATAGATTATGCAGTAAAAGTATCTACAATGCATTTCAATAATATTTACACTATTACTAATTTTACAGCACACTATTACTAATTTTAGATTCGAAGTTTCTTACTACATTTTTGGCAAGGATTTCCGGACCACCTCATGCCGTTACTTACCAAAAGCTCGATTTTAGATGTCATAGCAGCTTGTGACTCCATATTGTACAGAGTAAGTCTTCAATTAGTGTAGTAGCAACTAACATTCTTGACCTACAATAATAACACTGAAAAACAAATGTGAACGAATTTACTGTTCCTCAATGTAGTTTGGGTGTTTCTTATGGATTTCAAAGTGCTGAAAAAGAACATGTTCGCAAAAATTACCTATCACAATCCAATTTTAAGAAATTTCATGTATACGTTTTGGATTATATAGACTATCTTATAGCAGTTTTAAGTTTGCTACAGATTTGTTTTAGATGCATTTGATTCATAGACACATTTTTTTTACTCATTACAGCGACAGAGCATGTAACAAGAGAGTAGAAACCGAATTCACAAAAGAAAATTCAAAACGTTTCTTTAGTTGATTTTTAAAAAAATATTCTCCCACCTATTATAAAGTTGGGATTAATGAAGAATGTCGTTAAAGCAATGGGTAAAAAAGGGTGTAGATTTCAATGTTTTGCAAGAATAGTCCCCATTACTGAGTATGCAAATATTAAGGAGGGTATTTTCATTGACCCACTAATAAGAAAGCTTATGAAGGACCAAAATTTTGAAGCTAGCTTAAGTCATTTAGAAAAATCAACATGACTTGATTTTTAAAAAAATGACACAATTCTTAGGAAACAATAGAAGTCCTAAGTATGAAAAAGTAATTAAACACTTGTTAAAAAGTTACAGAAAAGTGTGATGTTCAATGTCATTGATTTTTGTTTTTTTGGCATCTCTCTTAAATTTTTTCCCTGAAAGTCTGGGAGCTGTGAGCGACGAGCATGGGAAGCGCTTCCACCAGCATATTTCTGCAATTGAAGTGCAATATCAAGGACAGTTCACTCTTAATATGCTCAGGATGTAGGAGATTACTGTTGGAATATTATTAGAGAAGTTTGTGACAGTGTCTATAAAGGAGCATCCGTAGTTAAGGCATTTACAGCTACATAAAATATGATATTTCAGAAATTGTTTACGAGTATCATTATTTTTTTCTTCAAAAATCTCTTTCATTCTTCGACAACTTTCTCAACAATATATATTTTTTACGTGTTACATTAGTTTTAAGCTATGTAATTGTTTATCTAAAATTGTAAATGACAAAAGTATTGTAGATGAGTTGAATAACTGTCATTAAATTAAGATTTTAAAGATTTCGGATTTTAAAAAATCTGTGGGTGATGGAATATTTTCATTGTCATACTCTTTTTCAACACCATTTAAAAAATAAAAAAAATCACCACTTACTTATTAAGGAACATAAACCTTGTTTACCTGTGTAATTAACTGAAAACCCAATGCAGAGTGCAATACAGATTATTTGTTATTTCCTTCGAAGAGTTTTTAAACTGAGTTCATGACGAGAGGAACAGTAGTAAAACTTCATGGCCCAGGTTCTGGTTTTGAAATTAGGCACTACTTTCAATCATCATAAAAATCATTGTAATTTTGTATTTCTATGCAATTTGAAAGCAAATCCTGGGCGACGAGAGCTTTGTTTCTGTTGCTTTAAGTTTTAAGTAAGTATTATCGCAAGAAAGACTAATAAATGAACCAGAGATGCGTGCGTTTGTTTGTTTCACCTAAACATCAATTCAAAAGGCAATTATAAAAATAATAATATTGTCATAAAAAAAAAATGATAAAACCTGTTTAAAAATGTGAGCACCTGAGCATTAAATCGAACTTGGGTAAATTCCCAGCATTTTATTTAAATAATCTTGCGTAATTCACTAAAAGTGAGTTATCGATCGATCACTTAAAGTTATCAATTTGCTTATTATTTTGTTTAGTATTAATTGCCTTTAGTCACCAGTTATTTCTCTATTTTATACCTTAAAGTATTGATGATAACTTGGGTTCAATTAGCAAGCAATGCTAATAGTCCTTCTGACAGACAAATTGGTATATCTTTTCCTTAAGTTTTAGTAAAGATTTAAATAGCTTAGCATTCAAAGGATTTGCTCTTTGGTAGCATCATGAATTTAGATTTTTTTTTTCTTTTTAAATATCTTGTCAGCTTATTTTTGTTCTTTTTCTCTAGACGCTTTTGGACATATTAATACCGACAACAATATTGGAGGTACCTGAAAGGTGAGAAAATTTGTATAATTGTAGGGAAAATATGATGCAATAAATTATTATTATTATTATTATTTATAACGTAACAAAGATAAGCATGAAAGTCACGATAAAGTAATAACAAAAATGGAATACAAACTAATCTAATATAATATATCCATACGTGAGATTTACCAGCCCTGCGGCATATCACAACGCTCTTTTCATAAGTAAATACTGTAACTATTTGGATAGAAGAAAAGAGGCAGTCAGTATTAATACAGTTATGCTTATTTCATCAATAAACATTATATTTTCAGACGTAAAACATTATTGGAACATTCAAATCAGGACACTGTAATGTGTGAGAGAGAGTGCGGACAACATCAAAGAAACCTCAAGAATACACCCAGAAAGAGAGAGGTGAAGCAAAGAAATTAGTTCACTTTAAATAAAAGAAAGAAAAGCGAAATCATTGTTCAAATTTTATGAAAAAAAAAGAAAATACTTTTAATTACATATTTGCATGAAATACATATAATGCAATATTTTCCAACAACTGTCACGTAAAGGCGTAAAGTTTTTTTCGGGCATTAAATGACGTGCTTCTGACTGCTATTGCAGAACACGTATATAATGCTTACACAATCTGTAAATTTTACTGTGTGTTGCCATCTTTTCTTTCAAACTTCAAACGGTTCAACATTCATTTCAATCAACCGCAATTTCAAAACAAAAAAAAAATCGCAGTTCCAATAAACTATAGGGGGCGCTGCAGCCACTGTCTAATGGCGGATGAAAAAGGTAAACACAAAAAAATGCTGGATCCTTATAACATGCTTTGACGCTTAGTGAATGGCAGTAATTTTTCATCGTGTTTGTGGGAAGCTTTCTTTTCTATTCTTCTGAAATTACATTGCACCATAAACTGTCTGAAGCCTGTAATTTACCTCAAAGAAAACGCGTGGAATGGAATGTTTTACCTTTTTCTTTAGTAATGTCAATCACCGCAAGGTAGCGTATTCGAGGCTCTGGAGTTGCGAATTTATATCCTAAAATGTTTAGCAACTAATACTAAAAGCTTCAAAGCTTTACTCTTCCATTCTGCTCAAAAAAAACCTAAATTAGTAAAAATTGTAAAATTGCTAGTGAGAAACTTCGGATTAAAAGTTTTAAAAGAAAAAAAGTAGCGAAAAAACTCCTATTGTAGAGGCTAAAATACTTCATTTCTTTTTTTTTTGGGGGGGGGGGGGGTTGTTTATCTAGCAAGAAGTGCAAAAATGTACTATTATTATATCCCTTAGACTAAATATGGAGGAGTAAAGCTAGTTGGGGTAGTTGGAAACATAATTTCAATGTTTCAATTTGACATCCTTTCTTTTCCTTCGGATGAATTAAGAGATTAAAACTTCGTACATTATGCCCAAGACTACATTCCCCTAGAGTAATTTGGTATGAAACGTTTGACTCTATGACTTTTCGTTAGCGAATGAAATCATGTTCACATTTGCCTCAGCATATTTACATTTGCTCCTGAAGCTGGAGGTTAGAGCAGTGGGGAGACACAGTGATTACATTCCCCACACTCAGTTTAGAAGCTTAAGAAGCTAAAGATCAACAACACTTAAGCTGCGGCCCTTGACTCGTATGCGATCTGTTGAATCCTCCCAATGTAGCCCGCTGTCATTTTAAAAGAAAAATTGTACAAACATTTAAAGTTATGTGCTTAATTAGTGTTAAAACCACACCCTAACTAATGTATGTTAGTTAATTTGTGTTCTTACTAATTAATGTAAAACATATAAAAGTGTAGTAAACTACACTTTATATCAAAATATTATCTTCCAAAAGAAAAGGAAGTACGATAATTTTGTTGAATTATTATTATTATTATTATTATTATTATTTGTATTAATGTACGGAGTAGATGGAAACACCTAGATTGCACATGAAAAATATCAGGGAAGGTCAAAATCATAAATAAATGTTTTTAGTAAACTTCCACATAACAAAGAAAAAAAACTAGTCATGAAACCAGTTACTTCGCATTTCTATTCCAGCTGAAGAGGAAACGTAAGCTCAGTAAAACTTTAAAAACCATTTTTTTCGGTGTCATTTCTAAACGTTATGATACCTATAAAATTGTTTGGAAACCACTTTCAGAACCACTTCTTTCGCTACACTGTAAAAAAAAACCCTAAATGTCATTGATTACTTCAGAGCTCAAGTTTTTTTGTGAAAACGTTACCTGAACCACAACAATTTCCATGAATGCCGATTTTACACCGTGGTGAAAAACATTTTAAACTACCAGTGTAAAGATATATTTGGCTTCTTTATTGGGTGGATCTTTTTCAAATTAGTTACAGCCCCTCCAGATTGACTGAGCTCTAAGCAAGGGCGAAATGCAGTCTCCGGATATTGTAGCTTTGAAGGATTACTTGCAATTCCTTCTTATTTTCGGCCATATTTGCTTTATGAGCTTTCCTGGTAAATCAGGAAGGTGCGAAGCTTTTACAATATTTATGTGTTTTCACTGAAGGTTTCTGGGTTATTCCAGAAATCTGACTAGCTTTAATTAAGAAGGTTTCTGAATTTTTCAGAAATATTCCAGGTTAATTTCAGGAATGTTACTGAATATCAGCGGGAAACATTCCTGGTTTTTGCTAGATATGTTATTGGTAGAAATTAAGTGCATCAGCTGCCCACTATTTTCCAGGAACATTTCAGATTTTTTTCGGATCTAATCTTCATTCACCAATAGCGTAGTTTCAAATATCGCCACAAGAGTGGTAATTGATTTTGTTTCTATTTTCCTTAACTGACTCCCTTGACTCATAAGTATTCCTCTATTTGGTTAAAAGGTTCAATTCTTTTTAATCTATTACAATTCTCCACAGAAATGAGAAAACTACTGAAAATTAATGTCACGCTGAAAAAATCTTTTACTTATAGACTTTTACATGGAATTCACAACACTGGTACTCACTGGGAAAAATGGATTGAAACATCTCTGGAAAATCTGCCGATGAATTTAAGGATTATGAAAAAAGCTCATGCGAAAAGTTTTGCTCAATCTCTCAAAAGATATGCAGCCTTTTTGCATTTGGCTCAGGTTATTAGTTTTTTCTTTTATTGTCAAAATTAATTGCTTTATAGAAAAGAAATGTTTTGTAAAACCCATCTCCATATCGCTCATTTGGAGGAAGAGTGCCACAAAACGAAGAAATGAAATTTTACAGGAGAAGCGTTTGATGTGTAAGTTTAACTCTTCAGGAAATTTGCTGTAAGAAAAGTAAGTTTGCTGTGGTCCCCAGTGGTTCATATTAGAACAAAAAATTCTGTCATTATTTTTCAAAGAAGATAACGTCATTTGAAGCCATTTAAGTGGAAAACAAAAAAAAAAATTAAAAATTTTGCATTGTGATACTCTTTTCCACACGAGCGATACATCATTTTTACAAGGTATTGTTTTTCAATTAGTAGTTTGAATTTATACACTCGTAATGCATTTTGATTGATAATATTTAACTTTGCTTTTATATTAATCAATATGAAATTGTGAAATATTATATTTCGAATATTACTTTTATGTATTTATTTTTTTTACTTATTAAAGGACATTATTAATAATAATTCTGCAAAAAATTAATTCTTGTTATAGATTACCAGACATGTTTTCAACAATAACTCTCTATCGGAACTGTATACGGAGTTACAAGATTTGTTTGAAGATATTGCGGTGGTTGAATGGACTTTACAATCAGAAGCAGAACTAAAGATGTTTTCCAAAATAAATATTTCAGATTTTGATAGTGAGTATAATTCTAAGAAAAAAAAACAATAATTGTAGCACTAGAGCGTTTAGTCTGACATTTCATTACACGAATTGCTTCGCTTTATAGACTTTACTTTTAGAAGTTTTAAATGAAAAGAAAGGTAAAAAAATGTTAGATTTGCGTAAAATTAAAATGTTTCAGCTATGAATGATACGTTCCTTGCTAATATTTTCTTGTGAGAAACAAAGAAACCAAAATATTTTGCATTATTAAATAGTAAACAGTAAAATTATTTTTGTAAAACATTTTTTTACAAAAAAATTTAAATGCACAAAGAAAGGAAAAGAAAAAGTTTTCGAATAACTTTCAGATTGTATTTCGTTTTACTAAAGATGCTGCAGATATTTTTTGAAGAAAAACAACACATTAAAATACAATGTATGATGAAAGGGAATTTTTAATGTTTCTTTTAATGAGAAAAACTATCTTACTTATAAACTTGTTTTCCTAAATATAAATAGAAAACAAATTTTCAAGGATTTGCAGATTCGAATTTACACGTAATAAGGTTAATATAACGGTAGTGGCAAGTGCTTCAGTGCTCTGGAAAGCCACTTCCAGGTTTATATTTGAAAAAATAGGATTCCAGATTTCCCAATACAAATGTGCAGGAGATTAATACCAACTGTACGCTTGATGCACTTTTGAATCCATTGGGAGACATGGAATCCTATTTTTTCAAATATAAACCTTAAAGTGGTTACTAATGAAGCATTGATCACTACCGGTACGTTTACCATGTACCAGGTACCTAGCGTGGGTGACAAAAGGGGCGATAATTTGTGGTGTCACCCCCCCCCCCCCAAAAAAAAACGCAAAAAAAAGTTCCGATAGTCTATGTAAGCATGAAAATTTTCAGTCTAAGTACTGACAATATGAACCCAATCCTGAGTATATATTTCACTCCATGATGTGGGATGGAAGAATGGTGGGTTCCGGGACAAGACTACAATTTTTCAAATTGTAGTCTTAAAAATGCATTTTAGCTTCATATTTTTCAGAAGCTTTCAATTCCACTTTGGGTGTCACTCCCCAGACGGATGAAACCTGGGACGGACCTCCCCCCCCCGTAGTGACGCCATTGTCCATTGTACGTAGGTCAGTCAGAAAGTTAGTTGCACTTCTTCGTAAATCTGTTCTGTATAAAACAATTTTGATGAAATTCTGTGGCAATTCTTAAGACATGTACCTTTATCGTGTAACGTAGCGGCTTCCCCAATACAAGTTTAGTTTTTCTGATTATCAGTCGCAAACATGTCTCGACAGCTGCAAGTAGCGTCCAAATTGGGAATGCGTGCAGTGATTTAATTTTGAGGGCAAAAAGGTGCAACTGCACTGAAATTTATGTGCAATAGCATGAAGTGTATAGTGAAAGTGCAATTTCACGTCGAGCTATCGTGAAATCATTTCACGATACCACCATTTCAGTGAAATCATTTCACTGAAATGGTGCAACATGTTTGAGAATGGACGTGCAGATATTGACGCCGCTGAGTGCAAGGGAAGATCAAGTTTAGGTGGGAAGTGTGGAATCACCTTACCAAGCCACCCTAACCTTTTACCTCCTGACTTCGATGTTTTTGGTCCCGTAAAACAAGAACTTTCAAAGCAATGATGCCATTAGGACATTGGACGGGATTCCTTTGCAGAAGGCATCAAAAAACTTGTACCACGCCTCGACAGGTGCTTAAATAACAAAAGTGGTTACGTTAAAAAGTAGATTTTGAACGGAACTTTAAGATAACAATAAAGTTATTGTAAAATTTCAATCCTTTTTCTCTTTTCTTGAGCAGTGCAACTAACTTTCTAAATGACCCTCGTATATACACATTTGGAAACTTAAGAAAAAAAAAACAAATGGATGATCTCACTCATCGCAATGACAGTTTTCTTCTTTTATTTTAATCTTAATTAAATTTTAAAAGATTTATTTAGTAAGTTACCTCCCTATAGTTAGGGCTAAGGCGGAACTACATGAAATACACCGCCAGCTCAGTCATTCCAGCCGAGACTGCAGTTTCGTGCTTATTAGCACTCATCAGTCCGGCATAGGAAGTGACTGAGCTGGAGGTAAAGCACCTCTTAAGGAAGCCAATAGTGCCAAACAAATTGGTTGCTAATATAAGATTAGCACAGACCAGGCAAGTTAATTTAGTGTTTTTTAACAATTAAAATGTTTAACTGATCTTTCACTATTTCTTTTTTCCAGCATTTAAAACAATTTTAGAAACGTTGCTGCAAACAACTTCGATCAACAACCTAACTACCTGTCTTGATAAATTCATCAAGGACATCATTCAGGTAATACACTTTTGCCCTTAAAATTTTATAACTATCTCTTTTCAGTTACAATCTGCAGCAGCTTAGTGACAGATTATTAAAGCTGCTAGAAATTCTTTTATACAATGTAATTCCATTTGCAGCTTATCTTGATATCTTGCCACAGTAATTATCCGCCAAAAACAATAAGTTCATTTAAAATGTCTAAAGTACTATTATTTCTTTTGATTGATGCAATGAGGAAACCGCGGTAGTTGTTTATTATGTCCATGTAAAAGTCCGCAAAGAGCTAATTAAAAGGATCTACTAGTGAAAAATCGTATAACGAGCGAAAACAAGCGGAGTACTACGAACCAGTGGTGGTACTACTAACCATACTAAACCAGTGGTGCCCAACCTTTTAATACCCGAGCGCCGCACCTCACATAAAAATGATTCTCGCGGATCAGGACACATATGAAGCAGTAAGATTAAGGGGTGTAAGTGTCAAAATTAAAAATTTGGAGATAATCAGTACAAAGTAGCTAACTAGTATTAACTAGAAGCCCTGGTAGGGGCTGCTATACTTTTTGATTTAAAACAAGAAGTTCTGTCTAGAACTAAACGAGCCTACTTTTCTATACAGTGGCTCCCAAAAGTCTTCGTACACCTACGACTTTGAATGAAATAGGTCCCTATCCATTGGTTAGAATTAACATTTCGGAATAGGTATTTAATTATAAGATCTATGATCAATTTGTAACAAAACTACATGAAAAGTTTTTTTAAAAATATTAAAACTTATTTTTTTTTAAATCAAAAACCAAAAAGTGCCGGAAATTTTATCTCACAAAAGTCTTCGTACACTTTAAAAAATGTCGATATATTATTGAATAATCTAACTTTTTATTAAGTTATTGTTTAGTAGAATATCATGCAGTATCAATAACACCTTTTGAAGTCTGGGAATAATTTCATTCTTTTTTCTTTCTTTTTTTTTGGGGGGGGGGGGGAGGAGGGTAATTTTTTAGTAAGTGTTCAACCACACTTCGAGTCTTACATTTTATGGCCCTATTTTCGTTTCAAAGCCGTATTTTCGTAATGTAGTCTGCAGATATCTCTAAATATGTTACATTAAGTTCAAATCTGGAGAATGAAAGGGTATTTTCTAAACTTTAGGACAATTTTTGAAGAACTAGATGCAAACGTTGAAAACCGTGTGCTTATCGTTATCTTCGTAAAAAACTAAGTTGCTCCTAATAACCAAATGTTTGGCTAAAAGTTCAAAATTGGTTTTTAAAATATTTAAAGGAACAGCATGATTTATTATTTTATCAAAAAATTCCAAACTTCCAAGTCCTGATGCTGATATGCACCCTTACACTAGAACACCTCCACACCGTCCTGATTAACTGATTCAACTAAGTCTTAAGATTCAGATCCTAATTTTTTCTTATATTTACAATTATACAACAATTTAACCAAAAATGTTGAATTAATTTTTATCTGTAAGTAAGACGTAATTCTAAAACGTTTTGAGCTTATTTATCATTGATTTTGCTGCGAAAAGCGTAAGCTTTCTTTTTTTCGCACGACCAAGAAAATTTCTGCGGGAAGAGGTCCAATTTAATCCAACTAACCAGAGAACTTGGCGAACAATTTTAGGTGAAAATTAAATGTAAAAATTTTCATTTAACTCTGCAGAAACTTTTACAGCACTCAAATGTGTAATTTTCATATTTTTTTTTTTTACTTTAAATCTCCGATCACGCTTTGTCAACTTTTCCGATTGACCTTTCCTTCCCTTGTTTTTGGTCCGATTCTTTTCTTTAAAGCATTTTATCAAGCACTTTACTATACAATGGAATACATTAACTAATTTAGAGACATTTCAAACCACTTTACCGCTACTGTCAGGAAAAAATTCAAGTTTCGAATGGTGTTAGTTGTTTTTCACGAATATCGGCCTTTTTAAACTAATAAGCACAATATCAAGGAATAAATAAACAAAAAATTAAAGCCAAATGACTTATAAATGTCAACAATGCAAAAATGTTGAAAAATGTTATGATAATTTTGATCATGAATTTATTCGAAAATATTTGAGTGTACGATGACTTTTGTGGCGTGTTATTTCTCTGTCTCTTCGTTTTTTCACCCATTTAAAAAAGAAGATTCGTCAATATTTTGAACAAACTACTGGGTTGTATTTAGAATGACATCGGAACGATGTGAAAAAAATATTGGACTTCATATTCGAATTTAGTTTTCCGTTATTTTGGTTTTGTTAAAAAATTTCGAAGTGTACGAACACTTTTGGGAGACACTGTATACCAATATTAACTTTCTAGTATCTGATCAGTATTCTCAAAATTAGCTAATATCGTAAATTATTTCAAACATATTTTTTAAATATTTTAAGCTGATTTTGAGAAATAAAGTATGCTTTGCTCATCTAAAGAATTAGACACGTAAAAATAAATAAAAGAACAAATAAAATATCAGCACCTTTTAAACAAAGCAGCTAAGTACATTTTTTCCATCAAAAAAGCAATCTTCAACCGCTTTCAAAAAGGAAAAAAAAAAAGAATTCAAATTAAAAGCTCATTAAAATAAATACATCATATCAAAAAAAAAAAAAAAAATCGTTTGTTTTTCCCCTGTTTCCAAAACAATTTTTAAGAATGACTTTATGTACTTTCAAAAATAAATAAAAACAATAAAATGTCAACTTAAAGAAACTACTTAAAGAAACTTTTTCATTGTTGAAAAAATAATCGTCTGCGCATATCTTTATGTAGAAACATACAGGACTCCGAATTTCTCCGCCAAAAACTGAATACATAAATTAAAACTTTAGCTTGAAAATAAAATCAAAACATATTAAAAACAATTATTTCACAGTAAAAACCATGACTGCGGAGTCAGAGTCGGAGTCCATCTGATTTTGGGACAAAAGAGTTAGATTCAAGAGCCGAAAGTTTAAATTCAAAGACTCGGAGTTGGAACCGGTCATTTTACCAAAAAGTCCGCGAGACTGCCAATATTTGCAGAGTCGGAGTCGGACTTATCATTTGATACAGGAGTCGGAGTCAGAGTCGAATTTCCAAGAGTCAGAGTCAATCATTTTTCCTCCGTGCATAAATTTTTGCCAAAGCTATGAAGTCAGATTCAAAGTCGGGGAGACGGATTCCGAGTAATTTTCGCGCACAGGAATCGGAGTTGGAGTCAGGAGCCCAAATCGGAATCGGAGTCGAGAGTAGGTCGTCAAGAGCTATTTCCAACAAAGTTTGTTTGAAGTAAATCCGCCTTTAAGTTCGGAATCTATATTGACTTTCAGTTTCCCCGTAGGTGCTAATGTTAAGAGATTTGAACTGTTCAAAATTGAACGAAAACTTGTTCAAATCAAAAAGATATTTTCGATACATGTTTTTCATCAAAAGCTTTTCCCTACAAAGTTTGTTTGGAGCCACTTCGCCTCTAAATTCAAGATTTATTTTTGCTTTGAATTTCCCCGTAGGTGCTAATGTTAAGTTTTTTTTGAACTGTTCAAAATTGAACAAAAAATTGTTCAAATCAAAAAATAAATTATGGGAATGAGATGTCCTCACCGAGATCTTTCTAACAAAAAAAGATTTGTTCGAATCGGACTATTCATTCAAAAGTTATTAGGGGGATACAGACAGACCGACAGACAGACAGACATTTTTCCGCATCTCAATACCCTACTTTCCAATTTTTAATTTTTCAATATTTATCTAACTATTTTATTTATTTTTTAATTTTTTTTGTTTTTCTGGACATTTTAAAGATGCATTAAGCCTTCTTTCATGCTTTTTTCTTCTTTCTCTGACTTTTACTAGGAAAGTAGGCTAAAAAAAATCAATGAAAGCATACCTAGGACCGCAATTTTAGACGCGTTTTAATCTGAACTTGAAAATTCCAGTTCCATACAGTGGCTCCCAAAAGTGTTCGTACATCTACGACTTTTAATGAAATAGGCCCTTATCCATTGGTTAGAATTAATATTTCGGAATAGGTATTTTATTATAAGATCTATGATCTATTTTTAACAAAACTACATGAAAATTTTTAATAAAACATTAAAACTTAACTTTTTAAAAATCAAAAACCAAAAAGTGCCGGAAATTTTATCTCACAAAAGTTTTCGTACACTTTGAAAAAATGTCAAAAAATTAGTAAATAATCTAACTTTTTACTAAGTTATTATTTAGTAAGATATCATGCAGTAACAACAACTTTTAAATGTCTGGGAATAGATTTCATTGTTTTTTCTTTCTTTTTTTGGGCAATTTCTGAGTAAGTGTTCAGCCGCACTACGAGTCTTACTGTTTCTAGTTCATTTTTTGTTTCAATGGTATATTTTCGTAATCTAGCCACCAGATATATCTCCAAACATGTTCCATTAAGTTTAAATCTAGCGATTGAGGAGATATTTCTAAGCTTAAGGACAAATTTTGAGGCACAAAAACGCGAACGTGCGCTTCTTATCGTTATCTTGATAAAAACCAAAGTTGTTTCCGATTACCAAATTTTGGGGTAATAGTTTTAAATTGCTTTTTAAAATATTTAAATGAACAGCATAGTTCATTATTTCATCAAAAAATTCCAAATTTCCAAGTCCTGATGCTGAGATGCACCCTCACACAAGAACACCTTCACCGTCCTGATCAACCGATCCAACTAAGTTCTTAAGATTAAATTCATCATTTTTTTCTTTCATTTACAATTATACAACAATTTAACCCAAAATGTTGAATTTATTTTCGTCTATAAATAAGACGTTGTTCCAAAACGTTTTGAGCGTATTTATCATTGGTTTTACGACGGAAAGTGTAAGCTTACTGTTTTCCGTACGAACAAGAAATTTCTGCAGGAAGAGGTCCCATTTAATCTAGCTAATCAGAGAACTTGGCGAACAATTTTAGGTAAAAATTAAACGTAAAATGTTTCATTCGATTCTGCAGAAACTTTTTCAGTTCTGAAATGTGTATTTTTCATATTTTTTTTAACTGTAAACATCCAATCCCGCTTTGTTAACTTTGCCAGTTGACCTTTCTTATCTTGTTTTGGATCCGATTCTTGTCTAGAATGGTATAAATTAACCAATTTAGAGACATTTCAAACCAATTTACGGCTACTGTGATGGAAAAAATCAAATTTCGAATCGTGTTTGTTGTTTTTTACGCATACCTGCCATTTTAAAATATTAAGCAGAATATTAGGGAATAAATGCACAAAAAATGAAAGGCAAATGACTTTACAGTATCATTACAATGCAAAAATAATAAAAAAAAATACATATGATAATTTTAATTATGAATTTATTCGAAACTATTTCAGTGTACGATGACTTTTGTGGCATATTTTTTCTCTGTCTCTTCCTTTTTTGACAAATTTCAAAAATAAAATCTGGCAATATTCTAAAAAAAACTACTGGGTTTTATTCAGAATAGCATAGGAATGGTGTGAAAAAAATTGGACTTCATATTCGAATTCAGTGTTGCGTTATTTTGGTTTTACTACAAAATTTCAAGGTGTGCGAACACTTTTGGGAGCCACTGTATAAAAGTATTTGAATTTTTTCTAAATAACGTGGGAAAATATGAAAAAGGAAAGAAAATTAAAAACAAATAACTGTTATTATCATTACTATGTGGACTTTTATTAAATGCCTATGTTTTACAGAAACCGATTTCTGAAAAAGCTCCAAATTTGAAACATTGTCATTTATCGCGCTTTTCGATTAGGATAAATAAGAAATACAACGGGATACGCAGGCTAGATTTGCGAGCCGTATGTGGCATATAGGTCATAGGTTCGGCACCGCTGAGTTAAACAGCTATACATGAAATTACAATAAAAAGCAAATATATACAGTGCTTCCGCATTTAGGTTTAAAAAAAAATCTTTTGAAGCGTTATAAATGTGTTTTACTATATCGTCGGCACCCATGCTAAACTACCGAATGTGAAAATTGACACTTTTCAGAACATCCATAACAATATATTTTCCTCACCTGACGCGTTTAGTTATTTTCTATGTTTTAATTTTTATAGATAACTTTAAGTGTAAAACTATCGTTTGAAGTAGTTGTAACCAGTAGGTAGCCCTTTTTGAGTGCTACGGCAAACCATCGAACTTGACAAACGTGATTCGCAATTTTTCACATTCGTTAGTTTTTAGCATGGTGCCGACGATATCATACAGGGTTGGCATAAAATATAATATCTCAATATAAGTTTTAAAAATTTATATTTCATAAACTCTTACACTTAGCACTATAAATGATGCATAAAAGTAGAGATAAACTAAAAATTTTTTTTCACTTACAAATGCTCGATGTGTGTTCCTTTCGTAACGCGACACACATCGATAGCAAACATTTTGGAGTGTTTCACTGTCAATTTTTCGTAATGCTACACATATGCGATCTTTTATTTCTTGCAATGGTGCAGGATATGGTGGTGTACAAACACTGTCTTTGACGAAACCTCATAAAACAAAATCACTTGGGGTTAAGTTTGGGTATCTGGCTGGTCAACGCATAAAGGGTACATCATCATCACCTACACGGCCAATCCAGCGTTGCAGAACGTTAGTGGCGCAGCGGGGAGGGGGGGGGTTAAACCCTCAACCCAGAGGGTCTTGCTTTTAACATTGTTGCCAATCCAATACAGTTGTTAAAATACGTGTAAGAACTGTTGTGACCAAAAAACCCCTTCGGGAGGAATTTCGAGCTGCGTCAGTGCGGAACATGCACGTTTAAGTAGTTACTTACGTTCAAAAATTTTGGAGAGTTTATCTTTATTTTTATGCATCATTTGTAGTGGTAAGTGTAATGGTTTAGGAAATACACTTTACAACAAAACAATCGACGCACCAAGAAGCAATCATCAGATTGCTTTGAAATTTCGTATGCATGAGTTTTTTGACCAGATATGCAAATGATTAAAATTTGGTGTTCAGTGAATGAATAGTTAGATGTCCAGCGCATTGGGCCTGCGCATTCAGCGGATGTATATAAGAAGCAGTTCCTCAACGGTTGTTAAAACTTTCAGTTTGATTGCGATTCAGATTACCTTTCAACAACTTTAAAAATGCCTCGCTGCAGGGCTCGTGCTCATTACGAGCAACTGTCAGAGTTTGAGAGAGGTCGTATCATTGGATCGGTTGGACAAATCAGAGAATTGCTTGTCATCTGAGTCGAAGTGATGCGGTGATTCGAAGATTCTGGCAAGGATGGAAGGAAAGTGGCAGAACTCAGCGTCAGGATGGTAGCGGTTGACCTAGGGCCACAACAGATCGTGAGGACAGACAGAGTGATTATCCGATCAGCTATCCCCAAGTAACACTGAAACGTTACGTTATCGTTACATCACGTTGCAATTAGCTGAAACATCGTTACCGTTTCCCACGCAACGTGATATCACGTTGCTTTATCGATTCGTTACAAAAAGTAATTTTGAAACGTTATATCACGTTGCAAATTTCTTAAATTTGTAACGTTGACAAACAGTTGCAAAAGAAACGTTACTTATCGTTACTTTTCGTTGCACCTTGCCTCGTCTTCGGCAACCTCCGAATCCTAGTGTCCATTTTCAGTAAACAACTTCTGACTTGCTATGCCGCCATTGTTTTGCAGTTTCACAATCGCGATCTCTCATCACTTTTAGCGGTAAGCACTTTGTACTATTGTTAGTGTATTATTGTTGATATGCTTATTCAATTTGAAAAAAAAGTGTAATCACATATTTTTATGAAGTTAATGAACCCCCGTTGGTCGGTGTTTGAGTATTTTTCCCACCGTACTTCTATTTATAATATTGTTTGAAAGAATAATGTTAGATGCTTTTATTTGAGTATTTATTCCTTGATTTCTTAAAAAGATGCTGAAGCTTGGGGATATGTTCCATTAATAAACTATAAAAGCGATAAATGATACCATTTTTTACTCATTTAATTGGCTTTTTGCAGAATTATTTTGACGAAATAATTGTAACAATTTTTTGAGAAAAATTTTGTCATGTAACTGAAATTATCTTTAGTAATAATACTGCAAATTTTTGTTAAAGCACTGATGTAAGAGGATTTTTTTCAAAACTTTCATGCCTTTCTAAAAATATTTCTGGAGTTCTTTAGTAATAATAATAATTATTTTTTCAAGGATTTATTTATGAAAGAAGTTTTTATTTAATTTGTAGTAATATCGATAATTTTGACTATTAATAGAACTCCACTTGATGTAAATTCGGCTATGCTATGTTATGCTCTGTTTATTTTGAAATGTCAGGACTGCTCTTACAAAATATTGTAGATGAAGCAACAGTGTGAGAATACTCGAACGCCTTTAAACGGCATGAGACATTTTATAAATAAAAAAAAAAAAAAAGAAAAAGAAATATTTAAAGATTTTATAAAAGTATATTAACAATAATTGCATTAACAAAAAATGCAGAATACTTACTGTATCAAAAATTAAGGGTTCAATGAACCCACCTCCATTCTCACCAAGAAAAAAAAAAACATTTTTTTTTCAAAGCTTGAATAAAATTTTAATACAACGTTTAAAAGCAACGTGATAAATAAAGGTTAATGTAACGTTTCAAAAATCGTTGATGTAACGTTACTGAAACCGTTGATGTAACGTTACTAAAACCGTTGCTTTTGCGTTTTGCAACGAGACATATTTTCGCTCTATCAACGTTACCAGTAACGTGATGTCAACGCTTCAGAGCAACGTGATGTAACGTGATCTATGTTACTTGGGTCATAGCGGCTTCTTCATCTCTATCAACCATCAGACGTTCTACCCAAACATCAGGGTCCATCACGACCATTTATTAAGATAGCGAAATCTACGCTCGCGCCGACCGTTACGCCACCTGCCACTGACGCCTGCACACTGCCGAGCCAGATTACAGTGGTACATAGCTCGATCAGTTTGGAATGATGCCGACTGGGGACGTGTAGCCTATAGCGACGAACCCGCTTCCAGCTGTGTCCTGACGATCACTGAAGACGGTCTAGGAAGATTGGGCGCCGGGAACTTTGGGCACCGAGCATTCTGGGCGCCGGGAACTTTGGGCGCCGAGCACTTTTGTCGCCGGGAACTTTGGGGGCCAAGCTTTTAGCGCCGGGAACTTTAGGCGCCGAGCATATTGTGCCAAATATTCCTGGGGCCCAAAATGCTCAGCGCCCAATGTTTCCGGCGTCCAAAATGCTCGGCGCCCAATGTTCCCGGCGGCGAATTTTGAAACGCTCTCAATGCTTGCGTTCGACGAGCTCAACCGGTAGCTACCGGTTAACCAATTACGTGACATCTAATGATCACGTGCTTCAATCAACTAATCAACAGCTTAATACGGTAATCGGTAGATGGTAGCACGCAGAGGTTAGCAGCCGGTTACTCAGTGATCGACCGGTTAGGATCGTCGAACAAAAACAATTACAGTGCATTGGCGAAACGAGAAATGAAAACGAGCGCGTTCTATTAAACAGCGTGGTAACCTGGATACATTAAAGCAACCCCGAGTAAATTGTAAACAGAGCCGCCCCTTTAAATTGTGAGGTAGGAATTGCAATGCGAAATATTGCTGTTTAAGTTTTAGTTCGTTTTAATTTCACTATTTACTTTTTTTTTGTGTTGTGAAATATTTCCGTTTTCGTAGGGTTTCTTCTGAATCTTAATTTACGTAAATTCATCATGCATTATTTGTAAATATACAAGGAAACCAGGGTGGCTAAAAGGGGAACCAAAACACCTTTTAATTTTCTACTGCGGGCAAAGCCGTGCAGGTGCTACTAGTCATAAATACAAGCGCCTGACCGAGAGATAAGAAATAGCCAAAAGTTTTTTTTTCTACTTGCATTTACTACTCTGCTTCTGTATGTACATTTAAACTACGATTTTTGTATATATTTATCCAAGAACATTCTTCATCACACTTATTTTTACCTGTTTCACATATCAACTATAGTTATTCAAGCAGAACATTAATGCGAATTCCGTAGCATAATATTCTACATAATGCGAAATGCAAATTCCATAAAGTTTAGCAAAGCTAAACCAAGCTGTTTGATACAAACAATGTAACTACTACTTCTTGTCATGAATCTAAATACGAAAAGAATTCTTTTTTCCCCGAAGTTTTTTCTTTCCCCAGGTTTTCCCCTCAAAACTCATTTCCCCAGAAAGCACCAGATTTCCCCAAAATGGGGAAATTTCCCCCAATCTGGCAACACTGGCCAAGCTTTCACGACTACACACGGAGCATTTGTTAACAAAATTTATAAGTCTCAATACAAAATTTAACTAGCGTAATATCCATCCACGACTTGATTCAAATTGTGTTCAAATAATTGTTTAATTAGACCAAGAATATCGTTCAGAGTTTAAAAAATACAGAACTTTATGACAATCGCGACTATTAGAATGAACCTTGTTTTCAAACACAGGTTGCAAGCAGAGGCGCTTAAGCAGAGCATAAGCAGCATTGCGCTCCGCAAAGAGCAGCACTACGAAATTCTCGCCAACCATTTTGGCAGTTTTCGAATTTCGCCAATGCACTGTAATTGAGAGGGTTTCAAAATTCGCTTCCCGGCGCCTAAAATGCTCGGCGCCCAAAGTTCCCGGCGCTCAATATTCGACGCCCAATTTACGGCGCCCAAAATTCCCATTTCGCACTGAAGAAGTGTTTGGAGACACCCAGGGCATAAGGGGGATCCTGCTTTCACTATTGCGCACCATACTGGCCCTCAACGAGGCATTATGGTCTAGAGTGCCATTTCCTTTGATAGCCGAACCTATTTGGTCGTAATTACAAGTACACTAACTGCACAGCGGTACGTCGACGACATCCTAAGACCTGTTTTGCTACCGTTCCTTTTACAGAACCGTCGGCTGATTTTTCAGCAGGAAAATGCCAGACCACATGCGGCACGTGTTACTATGAACTGTCTGCAAGCTTGTCAAACACTTAACTGGCCTGCCAGATGGTCAGATCTCTCTCCCATCGAGCATGTCTGGGATATGAAGGGAAGGTGATTGCATCTGTAACGAAATGTTGCTGACCTCGTTCGACAATTGGAGCGAATTTGGCAGGAAATACTGCAAGACACCATCCGAGAGATTTATCGGTCTATGCCACGCCGTGCGTCAGCTTGTATCCAGGCTAGAGGCGGGACAACACTTTGTTGAACTTGATACTGAACTCTGACATAAATTATTCAATTGTTCTGAGGTTTTAATCCTTTATTATTCTGTACGTTGTCTTTTTATCCACCAATTTTCGTCTCAATCGGACAACTCCTTCTTGGTGCGTCGATTTTCTTGTTATAGAGTATAAATTTTTAAAACCGGAATGTTCTTACATGCTAACCCTGTATAATAAGAGGTTAGTGAGAAACATTGAGGAGTAAGTGCTCTTTTTCAAGTTATGAGTAAAACGAGTTAAGGTTCAAACCGCATGCAGGCTTTCATTTTCTTTAAATCATGCAGTAAATTGCAGAACAATAGCCTACCAAGGCTACTAGTTCCATTTCTTGCCACGAAATACCATTTCCATCTTCTACCATTTGCACTAGTTATCCCCAAATTTTCAATTTTGGCACTTACACTGCCCTTTTTTTTATTTGCTTCATATTTTTAACGATGTATTTTCACAATTCAATATATTTTTACATTTGACTACTTTAGGATGATTCCTCAAGTGAACTTTTAAGCAAGGGAAGGCTTTTTATACTTCATTGGATCTACACACTCGGAAAGATGTCTTACTATTTGAGTGGAAACTGCTCTAACAATTTCAGCAAGTATTTTGAATTTCGTTGATATTACACATTATACATTTTTTTATTTGTATAAATAATAAAATATTGATAAATATATTTCCGTTTATTGTTTAGCTACCTTCCATTTGCTGTCCTCTTTCATTCAAGAGTACATTCTTTTAGCGATGGAAAGCCAGATAAGAATGGCCGAAGAAAGATCTGTGAATTCAAAGTTGAAAATTCTTCAAAAAAACTCTGGTTCGAGATTTTTCTTTTTTTTTTGGAAAATAGTAATTATTACATACAATTCAAAAACATATAAACTAACATAAGTATTTATCCTTAATGTTTTAAGAGCATTGAACAGCACTCACTTTCTCATGTTCCTTATTTTAATTTATTCCTTGGACGTTTTTTTTTCTCTTTTCAGTACTTTTCTTAGATTTCTAACATTAAGAAAAAGTTATAAAGAACGAATAAAAAATAAACTGAATTTAAAGAAATGTATCATGATTGAAAACAAGAAGGGTTCTCCTATTTGCACTTTGTGTATCGACGCCTTAAACTAATGACATCAAGAAATATGGAGCGAATGAATATATATTTGAATTTCGTGATGTCTCACATTCAGTACTAGATGTGTAGTTTAATTTTCTACTTATCCCCCACGAAGATCTTTAAGAGCTTTTTTTTTAAATGGACAGCTTGTGATAGTTGATGTCTTCAACTTTTCGTACACATTTCAGAATGTATTAGTAGTAGTAACTAAGATACGAAAAGTTTTTTTTTCTTGTATCTTATTTGTTGGTCCTCGAGTACAGGTCAAAGTTTAAGATCAAATAAATAATCGTTCAGCTTCAAAAGGTTTGTGAGTGATCCCCACCAATTTTTTAATTGTACATTCTACTTGACATTAGATTAGGTACATACTAGTATAAATAGTTTGGTTGCTCATTCTTGGCTTTAGGGGCAAAGGTGTTTGTAATATCTGCTAAAGCTGTGAGTGACCCACGGAAATAAGTATAGGATAACTACTCACCATAGTAGAGTACTCAGAAAACCATAAAACAGCATAGGTTACTGTTGGCCTTAGCAGTTAAACGGTCTCAAAGTTGATGATCCGGCCCTCCAATATTTTGTTCTTAATTGTAAAAAGAATAAAAATGCGATGTTAATTGGTTTCAAACTACCGCTTCTTTTGGTGACTTCCCCCAAACTTTCTTTTCCAACTGCAGCACTGGGTAAGTTCAAACCGTTTTGCTTTTTTTCGTTTGATTTAAAAATCTGTATTACTTTCCATATAAAAACGTGATAACATTATCTTTTTTTAAGCAACTGCTAATGCTTTTGAAGATTATACCAAGTGATCTCAATAAGCACAAGGCACAGTGATATGATAATTTTAAACTTATGAGACAAAAAAAAAGTATATCAAGATTACTTTATCATTTTATATATATATATACATAGTTTCTGTTGATTTCAGGCGAAGGAAAGTTTGACTGGTACAAAGAACCCTCATCTTGCTTTCTAGTCACTGCAAAACAAAGAAAAGACAAAGAATTGATGTCGGGGAGAAAGAATGTCAATATAAACGAAAACATTCCGAATGAAGAATCTCTTGAATTCGACTATTCCTCAAATTTTCAAGTGCACGTCAATAACACATCAAATAATTGTACACCAGTAAATATTAGAACTCAAGCTTTAAATTTACCAAGTTGTAAATATTCCAAAGAACCGTACATAATCGACTATGTTTGTCAACCTTTAAGTTATAACGCAAGCTGTAAGTATTATTGAAAAAGATTGTAAAATTTTAACTTTAAATTTTGTTACTTTAGTAGTGTATCTTTAAATATTTACATGAAGCTTTCATCATAACATTGAGTATGTATATTATATTTCAGATGAAATGCGCAACACGCATCCAAACGAATTTCTGCAAGAATATTCAAATATGAATCACCATCAAAGAGCAGAATTCACAAGGATACCACCGATAGTTCGTATTAACTACAATGATGCATCACCGATTAACCCAGTTTCAAGTCATCAACAGAGAGAAAATTTTGATCATTATCCATCAACAAGCACTCGAAATCATCAACATCGAAACTTTGTATCTGTAAACACTGGTGAGTACTTAAATTACAATAAAACTTTCAGTTGTAATGTTTCTTTCTAAAATTCTTTGCTACTGATTTTTTTTGAACTTAGAAGTCTTTAAAATATTATCGTAGGCAAAAACAAATATTTCTTAACTGACAAGCGCTAAATTGATTATTGCCCCCCTATTGCTTATAATGGGGGTTAGTTAGTTCAAAATGGAAGAGTGAACACCTTTCTAAACTGTTTTAATTGTGCACAGGGAACGTGCATTCACAAGCAATAGTACACTACAGCAAACACACATACACAAAAGAACCTTTATATAAAATAATTCTTGAACAACTGTTTATCAGGTTTTGTAGCATTTTCCAATTACAGCTGCCACTGTCCGTGTTTGTGAAAGCCTAGTAACGGTGAATACTCAACCTGGCTTACCTATTCATTGATTTTATTTCTGAGTCATATTACATAAAATCAGCCAGTGAGATGAAGAAAGCCAATAGAGCACCTTGTCTAGCATTACTGTAAAAGGCAAGCTAAACCTCCCCTGATTTCTTGGGTTTTTTAGTTTCTCATCTGAACTACTTCTTTGAAAAAGTGGGAAGTTGCTCCCTCTGGATACAACCAAGTACCTACCTGATATGATTTTAATCCATTAATGATTTGAAATTCAAAATTAAAATCTATGAGTTTATGTATTAATCAAATTAATAATATTTGAATAATAAGGGCAATACAAAATTGATTTTTAAAGGAAATAAATTAAATTTTGAAACCCAAGTCACCAAACTGTAGCAAAAACATAGCATCAGAAACTGGTAAAAGAAAAAAACTTCTTATGATGAATATTTTATTTCTAATATCTCTTTTCTTTCTTTTCTATAACTTGTACCTTTTCTTTCATTTTAGATTCTCAATCATTTTCAAAAAATTCTGCAGTACAGACAATGAACTTCTGTTACTTAGCAAGTGAAGAAGATACACCTTTTTCTCAAGCCGAATCTTGTAAATATTATAATATGGAATACTAATAAACTTTCTTTATCTGTGGAATATTTTCAAACAATGATTACAACCTGCTTTTGTTTTAACTGTAAACAACTTACATTTTTTATGAAAAGTAAATAGAAATTTTTTTTTCTTGCTGTGCTTCCAGGAAGGAAGCTAATGGGTAGGATTGAGAAGCAAAGAAGGGATATCTAGGTTTCTTAGAGGGTCATGCACCACGATGAAGTTATTGCCTATAGTTAGTCGAGCACATCATCTTTTTTAAGCTGCGTAGGGCTTACATTGACCACTTTAACAAATCTAGGACAGTTAAATGTAGTGTAAAAAATATGTAGGACAAAAGAAAAGAGTTCTTAACTAGCAAAAATTACATATTTCTGGGTTGTCGATAGACAAGGCGGGCCTCTAGTCAGTTTGGCAGCTGGTACGCCTGCCCCCAGCTTAAAACATAAATCTTATAGTAAATGCTGAGCTGCTCTCACCTCCACCACAGACCAGGCCCTTAGTTTTTTCAACCCGGCTGTTATGGTTTCTTGTTGGTCCTGCATAAACAATACAAAATATTACCTTTTTGTATTGACTTAATTTTTCAACATTTCTAACTGAGAATTATTTTTTTGGCAGCAACAATAAATTCAATTTAAATTTCTCAAATAATAAGCATTATATTTTAGAAAATAAACTCCTTACTTCTATTTAAAAAGGATTATGTAAGCGGATAGGAGAGCAGTAGAGCAGCTTCAGGTGCACACTTTCTCGTGGAGACATGGGTCACATTCACAAAAGATGTCTAGAAAAACATTGTCGTGGTAGACGAAAACTATCTATAGTTCAGAAATCAGCATGTCTATTTTGCTCTAAAATAGGTCAAAAATCTAATTCATCAGAAATTTTGTTTAAAATTGTTCCCCTGTGTAGCTTTTTTTATCATAAAGAAGTAAAACCTATCTATTCGATCTTAGAAAGTAAATACAAAAATCAATTACCTGAATATGCTAATTACCACTGGTAATCACAGAAACTAAGACTTCTATCTATGTTGAAATTTTGTTTATTTAGACAATAAATATGAGAAGAAAAAAACTCAAAATTCATACATATGCTTTTTAGAATTAAAAACACACAAACATCACAATTGTAGATACAAATTTCAATAGATAAAGGCACTTTATGAAGACACAATCAGATTACAAACTGACATTAATACAAAATGGACATATAAGCTAACAAGTGATGCCAAATGGAATGTCTCCCATGCATAACGTATAACTTATGAATATAAATAAATAAAATATAAATATATGAAATAAAACATTTAACTTCTAGGCACATAAAAAAATGTACAAAAACATCCATATAAGGTTTAAAGCTACCTGTTTCTGGTACAGTTAAAATGTTTGGATAATTATTAATAATTATTTCTTTTCAAAAAAAAAAAAAAAAAAACATAAATTTTAAACAAAAGAAGATGGTTTTATAGGAATCCATATAATAAGGAAATATGAAATTAGAAGTTGAATTGATAAGAATATGTGTCAGTTGAGCATGGGATATCAATCAGACTTTTATTTTTAAATCACAGAATTCCAAATGGTATGTGCTCAGAGAAAGTCAATAACCCACTGGGGGGGGGGGGGGGGAGAGAAACTCATCTGACATCCTCCTCATAAATTATGATTTTTACTAAATCATTGACATACATCATTTGGAAGAAAGCAGTCAACTGACTAAATAAAGTATGAAATTCGTAAGTTATAGTGTTTAAAATTATTTTGAATCATTTATTTTTATTTTTCAATATTTTTTAAAAATAAATGTGACAGTTTATGATGTTTTCTTAAGTTATGTGTCCTTAAAGGTTTCAATGCGTTAAATCAAATCTGTATTCAAGCAATTTTTTTTAAAGAACAACATGACTTATATTGCCCAAACATTGTTAACAAAATAATTGAATTTTTGAAATCAAAACAATATGCTACAAAAAAAAAAAAAAAAAAAAAAAAAAAAAATGCTCAACTTTGTAAAATTTAAGTTAATTATTATATTGCATTACAACAGAATGCGGCTGTTTGCAGTTAGATTATCCTGAAGCTCAACACATCAATTAAACTATTGAAACGAGCATACATACTTCAAGCTCTTGTAAAAATTAAGAGGCTGCTCAATATCTGCACAAGATTGTTGAATTGGTGTATGTTCGTACAAATTAAGTAATTTTTATGATTTCTAATGACCAAAGGTATAAAGTCTATAATATTGTTTTTCCAGAGTCATAAACCAAGGATTTTTATAAAAAATAATTATCCAATAATGCATACATATACTATTTTTCTTTTATTATAATTGAAGAATCAATAAATTGTAATGCTGAAGAAATCATTATATATCAAACAGTAATTACATACTGTGAATAAATAACAATGAAAATTATTAATAACGATTCTCCAAAGATACGTAAAAATCTCATAGATGCTTGTGATAATTGGACAGAGAATTATCACTGATAAAATCATTTTAAAAACATAGGACAACAATGGAAACACAAATTATTCATTTGAATATTATTGAGTAGCAAAATGATGCAGCAGGTACTGATCAGGTAACACATTTCATGAACTGCACAAAACTACCAATACGTCACATTAGGGACAAAAAATAATGAGCTGCATCTTAATGTTTTTACAATATAGAAGAAAACCAATGAAAATTAAAAATAAAGCTGGTGCTATGTAAAAACATTTTAGCAATTAATAATTATAATGCATAATTATTCATGCAGATTTGGCATTTTAAAAAACCATTTTGAGAATTTTATGAAACTTGGAAACATTATACGTTTGGACTAAATTTTGACAGACAAGAAACATTCAGTTTGCTTAAAAATGATACCTTTTAAGTTTTGATTTCCTTTTCTAAAGATTATTTCTTGTTTTACTTTCTCCATTATAATTCCAGCATTTTGCTTCCAGTTTTTCTTGAACCAAATTAATTGTTGAACCGAAACCAATGAAAAATAATAGTAATTTAGATTGTATGGAATAAATCATTAACAACATAACACTGAACTTGATAAAAATCAAGTGCTCTTAATCATCACATTAATTTTTAAAAACCTGCAATTTGTCAAATCCTAATTTTTGTTCTTACCGTCAAACAATACATAAATTTCAAATATATTATTTTAAAAAGATTTAAATATAAAAAACGATTTAAATATTTGTAGGAAAAGCATTTTTTTCAACTTCAAAACGAAAAGGAATATTTTAAACACATTCAAAAACATTCATATTTTCAGATAAAAAATATTTTGAGATATGTATATTTGAAAATTAATATTTTGCAGATTTCAACAAATTGATACAACATCAAAGAAAGATCATGATTAACAATGAGATGAATTAACTTCATTTTCCAATCTTGAATTGGAATCAAACTTAACACTTTTAGTTGTCCCTTTCATCTGCTGTTTCAGCACAATCTACAAGAGCCTTAACATCAGAATTAAGTGATGATTCATTTTCAATTTTTTCTCTAGCTTGTTTACGACTCAAATTCAGTACTCCGCCCTATAATTTAGACAAAAAGAGAAGAAACTAAATTGAGAAGAAAAAGAAGCACAACACTAAATACTAAATAACTGCAAAAAACTATTTCAGAACCCTATAAATAAGGATACATTGAAATCAAACATTGTAATGAGAAATAATTGAACACTCGCCACAAGAATGAGTAATAAACAGTAAAAAATTAACATACGAAAGAAACTTCATAAAAAGGAATTTTCTTAGAAATAATTTGAGGTTTTTCCTCTGTACCAAAATTAATTTTTAATGTTATTTATCATAAATCTTCATCTCCAGATGCTTTCATATATGCTTTCTCATATGTTAAAATAGTGTATCAAAACTATTAGGAACTTTTGAAAATGAAATTGCAACATTCAAAAGGTCCATCTAAGCAAAAAAGGCATGCCTCAGTTTTCTCTCGTACAATTATAATTTTCAAAAAGGTAATTTGCAGTACAGCTGTGCACAAGAAATGTCAATAAGAATAAATTGAAGTATCAATACTTGAACTTATTCTTGTAATTATTAAATATGTGCAAAATAAATATTTAGAAAAACGTTCATTGTCCAAACTTTACTTTTTGACAGTGTCTTTCTTGTTGATGAGGGCAATAAGAAAATAAAATAACCCTAAGTTTAAGTCCCCATTTATTAGCAGGCTCTTTCCATGCATGAAAAATGGAAAACTGTTTAATGAAACATTTAAAAAAAAAGCTATATGCTTTTCTGTACATTTTTAAAAATCATAGTAACACATTTGATGTGGATACAACAAATTTGGTCAATGTGGTTTCAGAGAGAGCCAAAATGGTCATTTCAGTTGCCCATAGGTACAGACATAAAAAAAAATCTAGTCAGTTATGGTTACAGTAAACCTGAAAATAATCACTGGACACTCGACAACTAAAAGCCTGCTGTGGTTACTTAAAAAATATTCAAACAGCAACACCATTGATTTTTTTAAATTTTGATTCCGTACCACAACTTTGTTTGCAACACAAAAATAATCTCAATTTCTAACATGACAATCCACATCATTAAAAGATAAGAAAATCAAATAAACCCTTCAATTTTTTTTTTATTTTTTACAAACATTAATTGTTATAACAATATTAGTTCTTACATTTCTACTATTCCATTATCTATAAATATTCATGTGTCTAGCACTACAGTTAGGTTTTTGATGCCAATCTTTATATTAAAACGTTTTGTAAAAATCACAGAGAAATATAACAGTAAGCGTATTTAAAACATATGCAATAAAACTGTTCAAACACACATCATTTCAAGTAATGTGTTATTAAAAATTGTCAAGCTAGAAAATAATAACTACTTTCGTTATGCAAAAAATGCATTATTCTACTCATCAAAACATATTATGCAAAAATTTGACAACTAAACAACTTTAGAAAAAAAAATACATGGCATAACAGTGTTGAATTTAAGTATAGTAAGTTTATTCAAATGTTTTACCTTTCTAGAATCGTTGATATTTAGTGCAATAGAAGTTCCTACACAAGCTAAGGTATTACACAATAAATAAATCATTACATATTTCCAGTGATTCAGAATTGTTTCTTCGGGCAGCCTATGTTAAAAATAAAATTGGTAAATAAAACTGCTGGATCATAGAAATCAACAAAATAGGCAAAAATGATTGACAAAAATGAAAATCAAAAGTAATAAGTCATTTTTTGAATTATTTTCAATAAAAATCAATGCAATTATTTGTGAAAGTATGCAGTATTCTTAAAACATAAATTTCAACAACTTTTCATTTTCAGTCAATGATGAAATTGCCTTCATTATCAATAGCCTTTGGCCTTCCAGAGTGAACATTTTGAAGCGTGGATCAATAAAAATCAGTTAGTATTGGAGCAAAACAATTGGAGATGACCTTTTGGATATCAATTGTTATTTTATCTTTTAGCAAGTGGAACAAAAGGAAATCAGATGGGGAAATATCAGGTGAGTATGATGGGCGAGACAACAACTGTCGTCAATCATTAATTTTTGTAAGATTTATCTTGAGGGACATGGTCTCTTTCATGCTTCAGAATTATACTTGTGGAAACTTGCTGCAATCTGATTTAGTTTTATTCCAATTGCCACAATACTTTTAATATGACAAAAACTTTATAATTTGGCTGTTATCTAAAATGCAATCAGTGGACATTTCGATCCAAAAATAACTGATTTTTATCCATCAGAAATTAAAAAGTAGCATATGAGTTGCAAAAAGTGGTTCATAACAAAAAGATTTACATCATTGATTGAAAATAAAAATTTGTTAAAATTTGTCTAAAAAAATGTATTGCTTTCTGGTAATCCGGGTAAAATTTATAGAAGATGACATTGCATAACCAAAATTTGCAATTGATAACAGCATTAATTAAAATAAAAAAATAGAAGATTTACATCAAGAAAGATTAAAGTACAAACCACTAAATAGAGATATGAACAAAATACAGTGGAACCTTGTTACTTGGCAACTTCTCCACTCGTAAAATTTGCTGTGTGTCCAACTCTTTCAAGCAAGATTCAACTTGTCATTTGTACGCTCCTTCACGATTTGGAATGCATAAGGTATAAGATTTAGTGGAATATTACATAAATGACAACTGGAAAACTCCAAGAACTGTACAAGTAGCAGGAAGAAGTGATGGAAGAACTTACTTCTGATGAGGGGAAAAGCAGAGCTGCCAACTGCTACTAAAAAATTATAGTTTCTACGAGCGTTGCTTTGAGTTATGAGTCTTTTCATCCTTAAGCTCAATTTTTTTGCATTGAAAAAAAGTCTCCTTGTGGCCTCAAAACACCTGAATGCTGAAATTTTAGTGTTAATTCTTATTTTTACAAATTTAGATTTTTAAAAGTTGGCAGTTCTGGGTAAAATAGTGAGATTAAGCATTTCCACTGCAGAAATTAAACAATGTGTTATGACTGAAAGAAAGAACAGAAGGTGTTGGAAAATGGTGCCCCAACACTGCTGTGGTCAACAGAAGCATCACTTGCTCAACAACTATGTTATTGACCTTTTTAGAAAAATTCTGAGAAATTGTCAATGACTGATAATATTAGATAGGCTTTTAGAGAAATTAATCAAAATTCTTCAAGTGCAAAAAGACAGGTAGGAGAGAAAACACATGAAAGAGAAAGAACACCTAATGGGATATTACCTGATAACTCCTCTGCCAAACAGTAACATCAAAATACCTCCTCCTCCTCTCCACATTCCACTTATGCATTCTGCTGACTTGGGTACCAGTTAGGCTTGCTAGATTTCTGAACTGTTTGACCGGGACACAGGAATCCCCCCCCCCCAACGTCATTAGTATTCAAAAGGATACACAACTGTGGCTGAATATTGGGGTGTTTTATAGGGCAATTTTTTCTCAACAGAATAAATGCTTTCTGAAATGAAAGCGATGTTCCCATCAATTTTTTTGAGGGTATATCCGCAGTAATCCATTACGCACAATTTGTGTATGTGATCATAAACATGGTATGTTATTATATAAAAATTTATGAAGCTTGGGGGTATACACTGTATGTCTAAAAAATGTTTGAGAGTATATGGCACACCACTGATATGATTCTAAAACAGGGCTAGTAAAAAATCACATCAGCAGATGAAATTTGAACATTTCACTTCTAAGATGTATTTACAATTTATTTTAGTTATAAAAACCATTTTGAATGAGGAATAAAAAGTGAAAAATATTTAGATTAATTTTCATTTTATAGGACTTTTTTAGACAGTCCTTTTTGGTTTTAATCTTGTTGTAAAAATACACACAAGCTAATCCGGTAATAATTTTACAAGTCAATGTTACAAATAATGAAATAATTATCCTAAATAATCTTACCATTTTTAGACCTCTTTGGTCATTTGTCATCAAATTTTTTTTCCGGGACGTGAAGTAAACCGGTTGGGACACCGGGATTTTGTCTGAAAACCGGGACTGTTGCTATCAAACCAGGACGTCTGGCAAGCCTAGTACCAGTAAAATGCAGTTAATTTTTATTTATGTATTTCATGTATACTACTATATATTTGCTTTTCATGGGTTTGTATCAGCAATCCTCTGTAGTCGGGAACCATACCCCAATACGTCCCCAAACATATTGATTTGATTTTATCTATTAAATAGAATGGGGAACAGTGAAAAATAAACTATTGAATAAAATAATTAGTATTATTTAATGAAATATACTTAAGTAAATAACCAGAAAGCAAAATAATTTACGCTTTTACTTTTCTCATTATTAAATAATGGATTCAATTTCACAGACCCTCATTTCAACCTATAATTACAAGACTAAAAACATGTTTTTTGCAGCATATTCATTAATAATTACCATTCTGCTTCTCATAGACAATTCGTTATAGGAAAAGTGCACAATATTTAAAAAAAATCTTCCAACATGAGGATTTTATTTTTTCATTACTAGAACTGAAATTACTGCTACCTCTGTTTGAAATTATTCTAAGTGCAAGATCATAGAATTAAAATCAATCAAGAGAAAAAACAAGACCTATGGGAGGGGTCGGGACTCCCCCACCCTTGTGTGCACCATTGTCTGGAACACATTTATCCAATTAACATTATGTATAATGTCAAACAAATTATTCTCTATTTTGACTGCCTTCCAGAACAAATTGTGTACATATGCCAAGATTCTACTATAATACCTAAATCTAACCACTAAGTTTCAGTCTATACAACAGTATTGTGAAACTGGAATACCAGTTTGTCTGGTTGCATTGAAACTCATTGAAATTATAAACATCTTTGAGAAATGAACAAATACATAAAATATATAATTTTTGAAAAGATATTTACTTATCCTTAGAGCCAAGTATTTCCCCTACAATAAGATTTGAAAAACCAACACCAATCATTTGAAGAGATGTAGCAATGCCCATAGCTGTACCAATTGTTGCTTGGTTAACAACTAGTGGTATTGACGGCCACATGCTAGCCTAAAATACAAAAATTGTGTAAATACAAGAATCATTTACCATATTAACTAAACAAAACCTTCTTCTATAAATAATTGAAACCTTTTTAAAAAAGGAATACAGCCCAATTTAACAATAAGGTTACAGTGTATTAAAAAAAAAATTAAGACGAGTAATTTTTCAGAACTTTATTTTTGATCAAGTACATTAAAAAAATAATAAGCTAAGTCCATTAAAAGGCATATCTGTGTTTTAAACAGAGTAAAACTGATTGTGCACAAACCAATTTTGTGCAGAATTTTATAGTTGCATCAGGATGTTTCAAAGTCTTACCATATACATATGGTAATACCATATGTATACCATATACAGGTATATTTAATTCTAATTCCATGTAAAAAATAATGAAATAAAAATTGCATGAGTTCTTAAAAGTTATTAATTTCATGGTAAATATTTGAAGTATTCAACTTCAGTAAACTAGGGATACACAAGCACTGGAACACCAATCAAGTATTGCGTTCCTTGTAAAATATTTTTTTTACACAGACAAAATAAAAATATTGCAGAACGCAGTGTCTGCAAATTTTTCATTTTCATTATTTTTGTCATCTGTTGTACTTTAACTTTATTGTATAAGCTTGTTTATTTAGTTTCAGCTGAAAAAAGCAAAAAAAAAAAAAAAAAAATGTAAAATTCCAAAATTTCCCCTTTGTGAGTGGGGGAATTCCAAATACATTTCTTCAAATAACTCTACTGCACTTTACCTTCCCACAGCAATATAACGCTAAGTATTCCATGTTATTCTGCTTAAATTTGTTGACTATTTAAATGAAAAAGCAATTGTACTTTATAAGCACCCTATATTTTGCTGCACTAGTTTTATAATAGATTATTATTTTTCAATTAAATACGTTTTATAAAACGTTAAATTGCTTTGTAAAGGGCACAAAGGATAAATTTTGTTTCTTCTCTTTTGAAAATATTTATCTTTCTGGAAAATTTTTTTACCAAGAAAAACTTTAAATAAATCAAATTTTTACAGCAGTTGCAAAAATAAACTTACAGCAGCTACAGAATATGTTATTCCAAGCCATATGGTAGATACTAAAGGATGAACTGTTGTAAAAGCTAATAATCCAAACACAGGAATTGTTAAAACTGAGCAAAGAATGCATAAAATTCCTCTTTTACCAAAAACATCCTAATAAAAATAGAAACACAAAAATTAGATAAATAACATTCTATTACATAATTCACACAATAATTTTTAAATAAGTAAAAGGGAAAATTAAATTATGTAGGGCGATATAATGAAACAAATTATTTAACTTATAATGAATAAAACATAAGAATTCAATATAAACACTCACAATAAGTCCGCCCAAAAATGGAGAGAGTATTAAAGAAACATCGTATACAGCACCAGCCATGTAAGCTGCAGTGTTATCATCATAATGATATTTATCTTTAATGAACTTGCTGAAAGATGAAAAAATATATATAATACTAATATTCATGATTTGATTGAATACCCAATTTTAAAAATAAATTCTCAATATTATTTTACAAATTTGTGAAATGATCTATATAACACAAAACCTCTGATTCCAAGGCATGCCCTTTAATGGTCCTCTACAGTATTAGTATTCTATTTTACTAGCTGACCCCTGCAAAGCATTTGTACTCAACAGAATGAATTCAAAAACCTGTTTTTTTATTTTTAGGCTTTATTTTTAAATAACAAAAAATGTCACTTATTTGCTTATTTTCAATGATAGAGGTACAAAAATCTTTAAGGATAGTATACCCCTCCCCCCCCCCAAAAAAAACACATTGGAAAAATAAAATATATGTGATCTATCATGTAAAAATAAACTTTTTCCTCCGATTTCAATGCAAAAAAAAAAAAAAAAACTGGTTTTGAATTCAGCCCCCAATGAGTTTTATTCACTCATGGAAATTTGAGCCAGAATTCAGCGGAGGAAAATTAGACACTCAAAGACTACATTTTCTGGCCTATAGGAGGATTGATCTCATGCCTCTCGAGTTATTAGCAGAATTCTCTTATCATTTGAACTAATAGGCCTCCATCTCCAAATGTCATGCACTAAACAAGGTATAACAAAGCAACAAAATAAACTGAAGTTGACACCTCTATTTTGTTAGAATATTTTGAAAAAGTTATACTATGTTTTTAACATGTTAAAATTAATGTCTTTTTTCTTGATTTTAACAACAGAACTGTAGCTCAGAATCCTGCAATCAGTTTAGATTGTATATTCATGGAAGTTTGGATCACAAATTCGCTAAAGAAAATTAGCCATTAAAACAATATTTTTTGGGCTTTGGGGATTTGAACTCACAACCTTTGCATTCTTAGCACAACAGTGCAATCAACTGGGTCTAGGTTTTGACATGCTATGCTTTGAAATACTGCAAAATAAAAAATAAATAAATCAATTGTTTCGACTAAACACCTAAATTGTGTATTCTCTTTATTTTATGCCGAAAGCAATGAAAAAATCTTTAAAAAGCCTTACTTATGAAATTTGATAAAATATTAAGAGAGTTATGGTGTTGCCATAAAAAGACATCTTTTAGAAATAATAGATATGATTAATACCAGAAAGAAAGGTAAATATCTGCAGATTTATTAAAACTAAATTTAAGTCTTCATACAACAATGACAAAATTTTGTATTGAGTAGAATCAATGAAACATGTTTGGCTTTAAAAATTTAATTTAAAAGACCAATTTGGCAGATATCTAACTGAATTTTATTATGTAAAATGCAAACTGAAGAAATACTTGAAGTTAAATTGGGTTTTTAAGTCATAACTTTCAATATGAATAAAATAAAATCTGGTAAAAAGGTGTAGAGACAGGCAGCTACAAACATTACTTATCTACATCAAATATTCAATCATCAAACAGTTATAAAAATTTGACGTTCATGAAAATTGGACAAACTCATTGGACGTTCCTACAAAAGAAACTTATTTTTGAATAAGTTAGATTAAACAATAATTTTTAATAATACAAATATTTAAAGTATAAAAAATTGCAAAATGAAAAAAATAATAAGCACAATTAGAAAAAAAAAAAAAAAAACTACTGAGATTACCTGGCATCAGCAACAAAAGGGAAAACCCCATTGTAGAAAAACATAATTGTAAAAATCACCAGCCAATATGACATGGAAAAATGCTTCACATCTGATACCCTCTGAAAAACAATATGCTAATGTCAAGCTTTTAAACTCAAACTTTTAAATCATATTAGATACATTTTTTCTTCAAAAATGAAAATTAAATAAGATTTTAATTTAGGAATAGAATATTTTTTTCTAAACTCTATCTAAAGTTGAATGACAACTTTTGTTGAACAACTTTTTTTTTTTTTCATTTTTAAAGTCAAAAAAAAAAAAAAAAGTTTACATCAGAAAAATGTTTAATAAAAAGCCATTTCACAGAAAACGGCCATTTTGTCTCGCATGTGACACCTCATATATTTCATTAAAAATAATACTTTGAAATATCAATGAACAAATTTTGCCTGCTTAACAAATAACAAACTTAAGTATGATTTCTTAAAAAACATATGTGTGATTGGCAACAAATTTTGTCTCATTACCACTTAAAATTATTTGTTTTTAATGAAATATATGAACTATCACGTGCCTGAGAGACAAAGGGTTGACTTTTTTGTGGAATGGCCTTAATATCAAGCAGCAACAAAAAAGGCAAAAAAAAGTTGTCTATGTACATTCTCTTCAGAGCTAAGCTCATTCTAAGCTTCAGAGATGCCTTAATAGTTAATGTTTAACCTTATATTAAAATATGACTTTTAAAATGAAATACATTTTATATGAATGAAGCATTGTAAAAACAACAGGCCATATTGTTTTTCATTCACAACTAAACAATACTATTTTGCTAATTTACAACTGACTGATACTCCTGATGAGAAGCGAAGTGAATATCATTAAAACTTACAGCAAACTGGCATTAAAAATATAGCACAGTCTTATGTTTTTTACTCTGAAAATACTTTATTAAAATACTATACTTCAAAAGAAAAAAAAAAGTTGCAAAAATAGCATCATATCACAATATTCGGCAAACAAAATAATTTTAAAGACAACCTAAGAGGTTTTTTTTCTTTAAATTTGAACTTGAAAGTGCAAGAATAATAATATGCATGCTTGTATTTGAGTGTGATCAGGCATATGAAGCAAATAGTTGTACAGTTTCTAAACCACAAATGAGAAAAATCAAAATAACACAATAAAAAGTATGACTAAACAATTAAGGAAATTATTTAATTTTGCAACACTCAAAATGTTCTCCATGAAATTTTTTTATTTGTTTATTTCATCAAGGGATTGAGAACTTAAGCAGACTATACATAATTATAAACAATAGTCTATAGCATTCACTTCTTTTAAATGAAACACTACCTTTAATACAGTAAAAATAGGGGTCGGACCCAAACATCCAAAAAAAAAAAAAAAAAAAGCTAAACCTGGTGCAAATTGTTTATTACCCTCCCAATAAGAACAGGTAAAAAGTCCCACCCCATTGTGCGTCGGGTTTTGGAATGGGGAGCATCTAAAAATTGCTATTTTGGGTATTTTTCCAGAATTTTTAGAGTTAATTTAAAGTGAGAATATTATGTTATACTAAATTTAAAAGCATAAAATTAAAGGTGTTTGACCCCCAGGAGGGATGACATAACCCACCAATGCTACAGAGCCCCCTGTCCCTGTAAAACGAAGCAGTACCCCCCGAGCCCCCCTCCATACATTTCATATGGAAACATTATTTTATGCTAAGTTAAAGTTAGAAATCAAGTATGTCCATCCTCCAAGAGCGATGGTGCACCTCCTCTCAAAGCTACAGCACACCTCCCACCCTCTGCCAAATAAAATAAATCCTTTCCCCCCCACCTTTTATTTCAAGTAGAAGTATTATTTCATGCAAATCTAAAATGTATTAAATCAGGACTGTCCACCCCCATAAGAACAGTAGCTCAGGTCCCTAAACGAAATTATATACTAAAATATTATCCTTCCCCCCCACCCCCTCTGATGGTGTACATTTGATTAAATGACCAGAAAAATTACGCTGAACTGTTTTTTGCTTTCAAATGATTTCTCCTCAGCTTGTAACAAAAAGTCTTCGTTATCAAGATGTTTTTTGGAATCTAGATCCTCAGCAAAATCGTTATTGTTGCAGCTATGTCTAACACAGTTTGTGCATATAATTGAGCACTTCAGTCCACTTTCAGACTTTTCAAACATTCACTATATCCAATGAACCCCTCAGAGCAAGAACAAGATTTGAGATGCAGAAAGTCTTCTAGAGCAGAAGGCTTGGCTGTTGTAATAGGACGCAGATTATATTTCTGTGGTGCTTTCTTTGCACCCATCAAAAATGACACTAGCTTTCCCATACTTACAAGTGACCAACACACTGCATTGCTGGCATATTTCCTTGAAGCTTACTTATCATTACCCAAAATATGATCAAGCAGGTATCTTCCATTTATTACATATAAGGCAGTGATAAGCAAAGGGATGTAAGTGGCAAAATTAAAAATTTGGAGATAACCAGTACAAATGATTGGTGAACCTCTCCTCTATCTTGGGGCAAGAAATGGTACTAGTAGACCTGGTAGTTGCTTCTATACAGCATGATTTAGAAAAGAAAATCAATGAAAGCCTACCTAGAATCTTATCTTTAAACGCGTTTTATTCAAAACTTGAAAATGTCCATTTACATCCCTTTGCTTCTCACTGCCTCATATATGACACCAGCTGTTCGTTCTGTGATGTTGGATGAACCTTTTGCTTCAGATAATAGCACTTTAACGATACAGGATTTCTTTCCTTCTGAAACCAGATTCATTGAATACTGATGGAGGATCAGCGCATAACTCGTACCAGAAGTTTTTAGCAATTTGTTATTCCATCTTTACTGTTCATACCATTCGGTGTAAAACATGGTCTGGGCTTACATATCTTTACAGATAGTAACTACTCTCGTAACAAAAGCTAAAGACATAACTGCTTACCTCCTTTACAAAGAAATGCCACAAAATTGTTTGCCTTCAATTTCCTGTGATGTTACTACCCGAACGTTAAAGGTCTCATCGCAACTCACCTTATCATCAACAAGCAATACCACTACAACTTGAGAGGGAAGAAACTTCTGAGGGCTTTAGAAACGGATTGTGATTTCCAAACTGGGACACAAAAAGGTGTAAATATTTAGCATTCTATTGTTGTATTGCTCATTGCTCTCATCAAGACTTATTCTATCGTTGAATCACTATAGGTTCTAGACCACATGAATTTGTCACTGCGTTAGATCGTTGAATAGCTGATGTTTGATGTGATCAAATTTTTTTATCGCATAATGTACTCAAGTTTCAGATAGTGTTGCAAGTATATGTCCGCCTATTTAGCATAATTCACATAACCAGCTGCGTAAAAGAGAGGTAGCTTGGTCTTTGCAAATGAGAACTCCCACCGACTTAGAGGGTGCAGAATTGCATCATTGCCCGTCTCACTATTGGCAATTCCGGTTTGTCCCACCCTTACGGTAATGGCAAAAGATTATAGAAAAGTTGAAGTAAGTTAATCAAGAAGAAGTAGGGAAACTTTGGTCAATTTGGACTTTTTTTATGCTGCACAGGAATTTTGTTTTCCAACGCTCTAAACAGTTTAATAACTCCAGTCACAAATAATTTGGTTACTGAGCTCGCTTAGATCTTTTAGAATTATCATTCTGATATTGCTATATCATTGTGAGGCATTTTGTACTTTGAAAAAGTTTAAGTCAGGGAAATTTTTTCGTAAACTTCACTGCAATAGTTGATTTTAGAATGTAAATTCAGGGTGACCCCCCCCCCTCAAAGCGATGGCACACTCCTTAAGTGTGACAGAGTACCCATCCAGAATAAAAGTCCTTAAAAAAGAAAGAAATACCCTTTGAAAAAACTGCCTCAAAAATTCCAATGACGCAAAGCTGCTCCATGGACCCCCCAAATTCCCCCCCACCACCTGTGCACCCCTGTTAATTAGATTTTTTTCTGTGAGAGTTTATTGTATTACTATTAAAGAGTGATTTCTACGAGGTTTGAGAATTATTTTAATAAAAATTATTTTTATTTAAATAGAGGATTATTTCGTCCCCCCCTTCCCCCCAAAACCCCACGTGCAAAGTGCTGGGACTTTTTACCCCTTCTTGCTGGAAGGGTAAGAAGTAATTTGCAATAGGTTTCACCTTTTTTTTTTGGATGTTTGGGTTTGGCCATTTTTTGAGCTAATTTTACTGTACTACTTAGATATTTTTCAAATTTGGTACTTAATAACTTGCATGTTATGTGTAAAAGAATACTGACAGTTAAGTTATTTGCAGCAAGATAAAATATAAATAGTTATTTTTTGTCAATAATATTTTTAACTAAAATTCTCTCAAATTTTCTAAACATGCACAAGAAATATTAATTAAAAAAAATTTTTTAAGAGCAATTTAAAGTGTTGCAACATCATGCAAAACTGTCGAATGACAAAATACATATTCTAAATTAGCTGAATAAATATTACAAAATCTTGCAGAAAAATTCTCAATTGTTCAAATGGTTATTTTTAATAAAAAGAAAGAAAAGAAGTTAAGTATTCTATGAGGCACAAATACTACTAACCAGATTCGTAAAGATTAAAACAAGTGTTATTATTATTTTTCACTTCCTTTTACAAAAAAGGATTCGCGAAAAAATTTTCGCTCAAAATTCGGCCTTAATTTTTATTTTGCTCACCTCCGAATTAAGGTTGAGCTTTTTTTTCAACCCGACCACAAGCGGATAAGCACCTAAGAACGTATTAACACTTGAAATATCCATTTTGACTTTCTGCGAGTTAATTACAACAACTTTTCTCGTGACGTCCGTATATACGTATGTGTGGATGTGCATATATATGTTGCATAACTCAAGAACAATATGTCCAAGAAAGTTGAAATTTGGTACGTAGACTCCTAGTGGGGTCTAGTTGTGCACCTCTCCTTTTGGTTGCATTCAAGTGTTTCTAAAGGAGTCTTTTGCCCTTTTTGGGGGGGGGGGAATCATTGTTAATTTCGATGTAAACTCAAGTGGTGTTATAATTTGGTGGACACTTGTCGATATATCACCAGTCTTTTGGTCACCAAGTTTTGTCGCCAAGTTAGTGACAAATTTGGCGATTTTTTTCTTTTTTTTTAAAAATCTGGTTTCAATTTGACCACTGATGGTGATATTTAGAGAGTAAACTATTGAATCACATCAATATTGCCAATAATGGGAAAATGACATTAAAGTTGGGGTAACAGGAAGTCATGTGATGCACACTTCAGCTCATTTTCATTCAACTTACATGTACATACTTACAACTAGTTTTGACTGAGAGCTTATTGAATCCATCATGCCCAATCTTTTAAAACCATACACATCCAGCATACCAACAATTATTGCAGAAATAAATCCAAGTCCGCAAAGACCAGCACCTGAAAATTAGATTATGAAATAGTAATTAAACAATATTATGAAATAGTAATGAAACAGAATGAAAGATAAATAAGTGCACACGTATGCACATAAATAAGCATATAAATACAGTCAACTCTTGATAACGCGAAGTCCCAACAGACTGGCTAAAACATTCGAGTTGTTGGTAGTTTGAGTTGTGGGAAGTATTCTGCCAACAGTCTCAAAAGTTTGGGACCTAATGAAAACTTTGAGATTAAGGAATATTCGAGTTACAAATTTTGAGTCATTGACATTCGGCTGTATGCATATATACATAATATTCTTACCAATCCACAATGTGTATTTTAATCCAACAGCATCACTTAAGTGTCCAGTCAAGAAAAAATTCAGAACACTCCCAAGGCGAGAAAAGGCCAAAGTAATACCAAAGGCTAAAGCAAGTTCTTTCCCAGCAAACCAGAAGGATGTGATTCTGTTTTGTACAACTGCAATAAAATTATTTTTATTATTGAAGCTAGTAGCATATCAAGCACATTAAATTTCCAAAAAAAGCATGTATCTTACAAAATGATATTATCCTCATACATATAATAGCCAATAATCAAGTAATGCTCCTGATGTCATCAACAATGAAACTCGCGCCACGGCATGATAATTTGATGATATATTTTGGTAATGTTTAACATGCAGGGAAAGTTTTAGAAGCAATCTGTGAGATCACACCTCCCCTTCAGTGTTAAAATTTTTGGCAGTAGTAGACATGGCTCATAATGTTGGAGACGCGGATATAGATTCATTTATCTTGTCCGCATTATGCAGAAGATATGCAAAATATTCAAAACGTGTTTGAGAGGTGTTTCAAATGTTTACAAAAGTTATGCAATGATGTTCAAGGGACAATGAGGGCCGATTTATTACTGAAAATACGACGCTATACTAATAGGTAAGATGCTGTCAAAATTTTCCCGTAAGTTGGTATAATCAATTTTCTGGTCTTAAAATGTTCCGTATATATTAAACAACTAAAATAAAATCATTAACAGATAATAGATTAATTTTTATTACAAGTAGTAAATTATTTACAACAGCATACGATTTCTCTCGAAAAATTTTAATGCTCTAATTAAATTCCTTGGGAAAAGGTATACTCCAATTCAAAATTTAAAAATATTTTTTTTCCGTGCTAACAAAAGTTCAAAAGCGTCTGAAAAAATTACAAAAATGTGTCTTAATTACGCAATTTTTAAAAAATTTGAAAATAGAGCGGTTTCTGAGACCTCACGTCTCCTTTTATGTCCTACTTTTTCACCTCCCATGTTACAGGTTAAGGAAATTGCGACAAAATTTGTCAGTCAGGGAGACTAAAAAATTTAGCTCATAGTGCTGATTCTGCAACACATTTTAGCAACACTATAGATCATTTCACTTTCACAAAATATATTTATGTTTCACAAGTCATATTTGGTGGGAGCAGCAATGTTAGTGCAGAAGTTCCATAGCCTGTACTTTGGCCATGACCAATGCATTCAAGCTGCAGTGGTAACGATAGTGGCGCCAGGGGAGCCAACCTCCCTAACAGCAAGGGCGCATCCCCTCCCCAAAATGAGAAAAATACCCCTCTTAGTTAACACCCCCTCTAAAAATTTCAATGGCGCAGTCTGTACCATGACTTCCCCTCCCCTCCTCAGGCGGACACCCCTGGTGGTGGGGGATTTGCACAAAGGTGTGAAGATCTGTTTCCTGTGTGCTTTATGTTTACTTGGATACTTAGAAGTACAGTCCAAATTATCAAAGGAAGTCTTTGAATGATAAAATAAATAATACTCATTATTATAAAGTTATATAGACAAAGGTGAATTTAAAGAAGTGGTTATAGTTAAATTAGTTGCAATCAGTAAATTTGTGAAAAAAAATGAACCAAATCTTATTTTTAAACAAATAATTCAGAAAAGAAAAATTTGGATCTTACTTGTTAAAGAGCCATTTCCAGCACCAAAAATAAGTCTACCCAAAAGCATAACAGGTATCATAGCTGCAGTACCTCTGTATGTTGCTCCCAAAGCAAATAAGCAAGAACCAATAACACAAAAGCTTGAAAACAGGAAAGCTCCAACTGCAAAATAATGATTGCAGAAATATTGCAAACAACTTTGTAACGTAATATGTGTATACAATTTTCAATGTATTGATTTTTTCTGTAATAAATGGAACAAGAAAATATGAGCAATATACAAGTGGGAAAAAAAAAATCAATTTTAACACTTATGTTGAAAAATAATCAATTATGAGGTTGCATAAAAATGTTACAAAGATACATACTTCGATTTCCAAATTTATCAATGAAAAATCCAGCACCAATAACAACAAAGGCATTTCTGTAAAAATAATGAGAACAATAATTATATGAAAATTAAAATATGCAAAGAAAATCATGATAGAAATATGATTTCATCGCAAAAAAAAAAAAATGAAATGTTTCCTGCAAAACTTTTTAGCCATTTCCAATATTTAACTAAACATTGACATTTTCTGATTTTTCATAATATGAACCTATTTTAATGCTGATCTAATCATTTATATAATAGGCTCATACATCAGTGGTGCAAACAAGAGTGAAGCCCACCCATGGCACAGATTGTGGCTGTGAAGTTTTTGGAGGAGGGGGTCAGTTTTAAAAACATTCATCATTTCATATGATAAATTTTCATACCTAATTCTTTTTAGGAAAAAGAGAAAACTTACGTCCAAGAATAGATTGCATAGAGATAGTTATATTGTTCAGAAGTCATGCCAAGACAATCAGTGCAGCATGATGAATTTGTTGTATTATCGCACTTATAATCCTGAAACAAAAAGCAATCATTTAGCGTTTGTATATCTATTAAGAAAGAGAAAAGAGAGATCTACATACTTTTTCCATAGCATCTTGGAGAACACTTGGCATATCAAAACAGTAATATGATCCAAAAGTAAGCAGGCAATTGAAGAATAAAACCAGAAATCTATAAATCGCTAAAAAAAATAAATAATAAGATTTTTTTTAATGGTGAAAAATACAATGAGAAAAAAGGTATGCACATTGAAGGAAAACAATGTATTTGCCTTTGTTAGTTTTTATTGCATAAATAAAAAACATGGTTCTATATGAAAGGTTCAAAACATGGATGCATGATTCATTATATAGATACACACAAAAAATTGCATTAAGCGATATTTAGACAACTAATTTAGAATATATTTTTTTTCTTTTTTCAAAAATAGAAAGATTTGTTTTTTTGGTAAAATCAATATAGTTGTGAAAAACTGATTTCTAGCACTTATTTATTTTTCTTTTTTGAAAGAATAAACAGACATTTCATTTTTTAAAAAGTGTAAAGAGAAAAAATTCACAGAAAATAGCTTAAATGTGCATAACAGTCAAGATGTTTTAATAGTAAAAAAAATAAATAAATAATAATAAAGCATATGAATTATAAATAAGAGAGACAGTTTCAACTCTTTTTTTTTTTTTTTTTGAAGAGAGAGAGAATTAGTACAATCAACACGTTTGATTTTATTCAGAACCTTTAGCAATGTTTTGCCAAACCAAAATAATAATATTTTGTAATATTTAAAAAATTACCTTCTTGATGATAACTAACATTGCATTTACATATTTTTCAAACACAATTGAGGTACTAATGTTGAAAAGGGTGTAAGTTCAAAAAATCCAATTTTACAGGAGAATTATAAAAAAAGTTTTGGAGGTGCATATTTTTTTCATTAGACCACAATTTTTATGTTTTAAAGTAGTCATTTTCAAAAATTGGAATCACATAACTTCTTTAAGTTATTAAATTATTAGTAAGAATGGCGAGAGGTTTTATTAGCAAAAATATTTTTTTTTTGCATATTTTTTGGACTTACCCCTTTTTAGTTTGTGCCTCCATTTTAAAAAGAAATTTCCATACACATAAACTTAGAAAAATACTTGCAATAAAAGACATACTATGATATGTTTGCTAAGAGTAACAAATGATATTATTAAGTAGAAGCTACTGCTTTCAAGTTAGGGCAAAGGAAGAACTATATGAAATATATCGGCTGCCCGGTTATATCATCCAGAGACTTGTTTCTTCCATGGGTTAGATTCATCAGACTGCTTCCAGCTTGCTTATATTAATTATTACAGATTGATGAATCCATAACAAGAACAAAATTGCAGACTTTGGATGATGTTATAACTGGGCTGTGGGTATATTGCACATGACATTATACTCAGTACTGCAGTTCAGAGAATGTTATCCCCCGAAATATTTGTTTCTTTTTTTGCCAAGATGTAGTACAACTTGATACGCAACTCTGTAACGGCAGACATTGACCACCATTTAACTCCTTAATCTTGAAATAAACAGGCAAAAGCAGTCTATGAGGATTGGATATACAATGCTGTTTGCATTCTCGTAAGCTATGGAAAAATATGTTTGTGCACATGTGCTTTTTGGACGCTTGCAAATTAACAAGTTGGATTCAGTAGCCAAAGGAATTGGTTTCTCCTTGTAAGTTAATACAACAAACGGTTTTTTATAGCAAAACTATTGCAAATGAAATCCTAGTTGGTTTCAAACTACCTTTTCCATTTCTGAGACTCCCTAAATCCCAAAGTGAGTTCCCCAAATATTTTTTTCAACTACAGCACTGATTATACTAATGTCAAAAAATGAAAGAAAAGACTTTATATTAGATAGAATTTTTTTAAAAACATTTCTAAGTGAATTAAGATTGATTAAAATATTTTGCACTTACGGTGTCCAACTTCTACGCACATTTTTGATCTTATAAGAGTAACACCTATCTAGCTAAATAACTTTCGTTACAAAAATACTTTCCGAATTTGTTTTGACCTTGAACAAAATTTGGAACTAGCACAGTGCTCTGGCACCAAGATGAAGCATTAATGAACATGAGCAAATAAATCAACAGAAAGTTAGTGATAGTGCAGTCGATAAGAACGTACAAAAAGTGAATTAAAATGAAATTTTGGTAGATGCATGGGAAAAGAAGTACTCTTAGATCTTAAAAGAAATTCACAATGCTGGCTACAAAACGACTTTTTCTACAAAATTGAATGATTTATTCCAGTATCATGCCTATTTCTTAACAATTGTCAACCCTTGAGTCATTTTTGCAATGTCAACAAAAGCGATAGCAGACGATGATTCCAGTGGCTTGCCTCTTCTTGAATTCAAGCATGGCCTACGTAAACAAAATAAAAAATATATTGAAAATAATGAAATTAATATTAAATATTAAGTTTAGATATATTTTTGAGGACATATTTGATAAAAATAGAAAAAGAGAAAGATATTTCGGCATTTTTTTTTTCACACGGGAAAAGTGTCTTTTCAGTGATACCCAAGTGAAGTGAAACAAATATTTGTTTATAATTTTCAGGATATTTGAAGGAGTATTGGATTTTGGAAAGTTTGTTGCTCCAACGCTTTGGTTTTATAAAGTTATGGCTGTGCCCCCACGAGATTTGTCTCCTTTTTTGAGATGGTTTAGAAAAATTTTACTCGGAGTAGGTACCTAATTGTTTTATTTCTTATATGACTAATAAACAACTTTATAAAAAATTATGACCATTGTAGTGTAGTTCTCTTAACTTCAGGTGATTGTTACACATTGAAGGAGTCAACAACGCCACGATTAAAACTGAAAAATAATTTCAAGAAATCAATGGAATATTTGAATCATTTTTTGATTCTTTGTGAAGATTGTGGAGATTTATGCTTAACTTCTCATGGTGTGTTTCATGTTATGGACTCCGAAGAGTCACCAGTCTCTTCGGAGGCGTGGGTTCGAATCCCACCGCTGCCACCATGTTTCATGTTATGTAGTCTTAAAATATTTAGTAAAGAGATACTTAAACTCCTATAGTACAAAACCAACTAAATCTGTGTATTTATTTACATCTCTGGAATACAGGAATGTTGCCACTCAGGCATAACTAATAACACGTAACATGGTGTCTTATACAGCAGCAGTGGCTTTACAACAAGTTTTTCAAAGCATTTAATACGCAAGACAACACAAAAAAGACTGTCGGAACACAAAGTGGATATCACACTGATTGCAACTGTGGGAATTGAACCCACGACCTCCAGAGCGACTCAGAAGCCAAAGATTCTGCCACATAGGGGCCCCATTTGATTGATATATATACAGTGGCTCCCAAAAGTCTTCATACACCTACGACTTTCAACAAAATAGACCACAATCCATTGGTTAGAATTAATATTTCGGAATAGGTATTTTATTATTAGTATGATCAATTTTTAACAAAACTACATAAAAAGTTCTTAAAAAAATATTAAAACTTAATTTTTAAAAAATCAAAAACCAAAAAGTGCCGGAAATTTTATCTCACAAAAGTCTTCGTACACTTTATAAAATGTCTATATATTATTGAACAATCTAACTTTTTCAAAAAATCAGTAATCCAACGTCAGAAAGCACAAATATTGCAAAATATTTTGCAATATTTGTGCTTTCTGACGTTGGATTACTGATTTTTTGAATTTTTCAGCACAAAGGATTTATTTGTTATTTAATCTAACTTTTTATTAAGTTATTAATTAGTAGAATACCGTACAGTATTCATAACACCTTTTAAATGTCTGGGAATAGATTTCATTCTTTTTCTTTCTTTTTTTTGCGTAATTTCTGAGTAAGTGTTCAACCACACTTCGAGTCTTACTGTTTCTAGCTCTATTTTCGTTTTAAAGCTGTATTTTCGTAATTTAGCCTCTAAATATCTCTAAATACGTTGCATTAAGTTCAAATCTGGAGATTGAGGTTTTTTTTTCTAAACTTTAGAACAATATTCGAGGCACTGGACACAAACGTTGAAAACCGTGTGATTCTTATTGTTATCTTGATAAGAAAACAAAGCGGTTTTGAATAACCAAATTTTTGGCTACGAGTTCAAAATTGGTTTTTAAAATACTTAAAATAACAGCACGATCCATTATTTCATCAAAAAAATTCCAAACTACCATGTCCTGATGCTGATGTACACCCTCACATTAGAACACCTCTACCGTCCTGATTAACTAATCCATTTAAGTTCTTAAGATTAAGTTCCCAATTTTTCTTCTACTTACAATTATACAACAATTTAACCAAAAATGTAGAATTCATTTCTATCTGTATTTCTAAAATGTTTTGAGCTTATTTATCATTGATTTTGCGACGAAAAGCGTAAGCTTTCTGTTTTTTGCACGACCAAGAAAATTTCTACAGGAAGAGGCCCTATTTAATCCAGCTAATCAGAGAACTTGGTGAACAATTTTAGGTGAAAATTAAACGTAAAATGTTTCATTCAATTCTACAGAAACTTTTACAGCTCTGAAATGTGTATTTTTAATATTTTTTAAACTTTAAATCTTCGATCACGTTTTATCAACTTTGCTGGTTGACCTTTTCTTACCTTGTTTTCGATCCGATTCCTTTCTTTAACTCTTTAAGACCGGGAAGGGGGGAATTTTTTACTACAGTTAGGTCCTGACTTTTTCGATCAAGCTATTTTGGAAATGGAATCGTCCACTCTGAGACCCTCTTCGGCAGCATCTCGTCAGTTCTTGTGTGCACTAATTACAGGAGGCGTGGTAAGCTGTCACCTTAATCGCTGTCGCGCTTCAGGCGTGCAGCCTTTTTCGCTATTTCCCTAGACTAGTGTTTATCGCGTATGTTGGTTCAGCTGTCTGCGATCTATAGACACATGGGATGTTTTAAAATTAGGAATAAAACATCTGAATTGCAAAAAAAATATTCAAAAATCAAAAGCAGCTTCGGAATGAAGAATTTCAAAGGGAAAAAATAGAACAAGTCGCATGAATGAAAAAGAATGAATATAAAAGTTTCTTCATTTCCCCCTTCCTCCCGAAATGCGGGCATCTTCACAAGTTATTAGCTATCAATCCTTGTAGTTGTATTGCCATTGGGAATTGTACATCACTGTCACTTGTCCCATCAGTTGAAAATACTTCGGTCGGAAGAAAGGATCTTTGAGGTGGTCTCACAGCGTGACTTTCCATCAGTTCCTATAACCATATTGCTAATAAGTTCGTTTTTTTTTTTGGATATTATGTTCAGCCTACAGCGCAAAATGCCTAACCTTTCTAGCAGCTTTTGTTTTTGGAAACATTTCTCCCAATTTCGATTGATTAAAAAAGTTTGAGCACAGCCAATAACTTTTATTCTTCTGCAGAATAATAAATTATAAAACATATAGTTCTTTTTAATACATGTTTTCCTTTTTTATAAAGTTATTGAAAAAGGCTATAATAAAATTATAAAACATTCTTTTTTCAGAAATATAAATATTTTTTAGATTTTTAAGAGACATATTTTAGAATTACAGAAAATCAGAAAAAATATATGTAACAGGGGCATGGCGAGAGAAGGTTTGCCGGGTTGATTCCCAAATCCCTTAACTTTCGCATATTGATTGTAAATCTTAATATATCTTATACACATATATTAGCCGCCTTCAACGCGTAGATGATATTAATCATAAATAAGAACATTACAGTTCAAGCACAAGCTTAAGATTTATTATGCAATAATTTAAATTTTCCAATTTCAATCAATTCCATTTGCACAAACTGATGAGAATAATTACCGAAAGAATGTTTTTGAAACTATTTTCAAACATTTGGAAGAAATTGCACCCCTATCTCTTTTCCATTTCTGAGTATACTACGGACAAGTAATAAAAGCTATCCCAGTCAGGAGAAAAAAAAAGGAAAGTTAAAAGAAAATAATAGAAAGATAATTTTTCAAGAGTAATAAAGAAAAAAAAAATCTTTTCCTCAAAAAATGGGGGTTAAGAGAATGCTTAGTGGGGAAGCCACGAAATCTTATTTATTTCCCCCCTTTTTTTCTTTTTTAAAATAAAACTAGTCTATGTAATTCGATTTTGACATTACTTATTAAATGACAGATAAAAATGGAGTTTGGCGTCAAAATTTGGGATGAATAGCCACCGTAGACTAACTCTTCCAGAGCCGGATTTAGTGGAGGGCAGGCGGGGCTACTGCCCCGGGGCCTCCACAATAAAATTTTTACAAAATATCCTAGCTTTCACGGGTCGAAAATATCGGATATGTACATATATATCAAAATATTCGGATATACAGTAGAAGACCATTATAACGCACACCTTGAGACCAGAGCTTTTGCGTTATATAGGTCATTTCACAAATTTTGACACTAAAGTTCAGAATATCTCTCTATATTAGCACTTCAGAATGAGTTTTATCTGCAATGAGTATTAAAGCACCAACATTACAATTAGTTATTCACAAATAAATATGTTTCACAATCAAACGAAAGTGCATTATCCTGCACTTCTGCTAGCTTCTTGGTTTGCATAACAGCTGCATTTGCAAGAGCCATCTGGTATTTTCTGTTTACTGTAAGGGGGGTACTAATTTCCATTTAAAAGCTTTGGATTAAGATGGAAAGATGAAAAACTGTTTCAAAATAACAATTTTTATGTTTTCATAACAAAACAGAGGTATTTTTTTAACTTCAAAACCTATTGTTTACTTCTGGAAAGTTGTACGGTTTATAGAGAATTGCGTTATATAGGTCGGCGTTATAATGGTCATCTACCGTATATCAAAGTATCGGATATTATCGAAAATATGATGATCTTTTCGAACCCTGATTAGGGGCATCCACTCCTTCTTTGCCCCGGGGCCTCCACACTTCCAAATCCGGCCATGAACTCTTCCAATTATAATCTTCATTCCAATGAAATAACATAAGAAAAATTCAGTTTTTTTTTGGAGTTTTTTGGTTTTATTCCCGAAAAATAAATTAATACGTAAAATCAATCCGAGTAGAAATAATTTTTAAGTCGATTGTTAATTTTTAACTCTGAAAAGTGAGAGGGCAAGGCCCCTTTACTTTTGAAAGTAAGGTAAAATTGCCCCCCGCCCCTCCAACCCACAAACACACAAGTTGCCATGGTTATCGTATATAACTAGCTAATCGAATATGATAAAGATGAGAGCATACAACTTTTTAACATAGAAATGCAAGATAGATAAATCTGTACTGAACGAAAGTTTTCTTGTTTTGATGCAACTCTGAAATCGCGTAATTATTATTGACAACAATTTCATATTGGGGGAAGGAGGTGACATTTGTTTTCTCTTAAAAAATTAATTAATTCTAAATTAGTGCTAAAAGTGTAAATGCAACAGATGTAAAAGAAGCACAGATTTAGATTCTCTTTATATTTATTAGTAAGTAAAATGCTGTATGACATGATTTTAAAAAAATATTCCCTAAAATTTATTCTGATGATGTTTTCCTGAATAATGCCATTTATACAGAAGTAAATATGTACTTTAGTTTGTTTGAAGAATTTAACAATTAATTTATATTTTCAAGGAAACAAAGTTGTGGGATATGCTACTGAAAGCAAGAGATAATGTCTTTTTAAATTCATTAAATGAATTTAGGAAAGAATTAAATCCGATTTTTTGGTGTTTGTTACACTACAATCGTTAAAAGAATATTACAATGTGACTTAGCGCCATTAGAAATTTCTTTATCCCACTTCAGAGACAACTGTTTTTGAAGATTTAAGCAGATTGTCATTTTTTTACCTTTTTTTTTTTTTGTAAATCATGGTTTTGAATTTACATGTTGACAAACTGACTGAATTTCCCAAATTAATGAATAACATGTTGTTCAGAAGAAAACTAGAAAATGCTATTTTGTGATTAAATTTTTATAAGTGCAAATATATATTATATTGCTAGCAAGTATCACTTTACTCAAAATATTGAACTGTAAAGGTAAAGTGGATAATACGGTAGTTTGTAAATTGTATAATATCATAACAAAATTCTTTTCTTTTGACCATTCTGAGAGAACTAGTATCTAAGGCATCTTCTTTAGTCACCCGTGCGACCTGAATACTGGAGTTGGTTGACCCATGTTATGTGCGTTTTAAGTCCTTATGGAATTATGACCTCCTATCTCACTTTTTGTGGGGCGCTACTGTTTGGGTAACAGTTGTGTGGTGGGGTGCAGTATATTTTCACGAGCAAGTTAAAGCTCTGGGCAGATTTGTTTTGTTTAGATGCCTTCCAAGCTCTGATTTGCTGAGTAATACTTTTAAGTTTCTAAAACTGGAAAGAAATAATTACATTTGGGTTGAAAATAAAAATAATGAAAATAGAAAAGGTTAATAGATGGCGAAATATTGCAAGTAGTAATTGCACACCCGTGTTTCGAGGTTCCTTGTAAACCTGAAGCATGTATATGCAGTTATTTGCAAAGTTTGTGCTTTAATGTTGTACGAATTATCATAAAAATTATACAAAACATTAATTTATAAATCCTAGAATAGAATTTATTTTTAAAAAAGTGGTACAAAAAAGTGAGGATTAGAAGTGGAGGAAATTGAAACGAAATCGTACAACGCATTCATCTTTTCTCATTTTTTGAGGAAGCCAAGCGACATCAAGTCATTAGCAGCTCCCCATTCATGCATTTGTCGCTATCACTTGCTAAATAGCTATCGGCTAGAAGAAAGGGTCTTCTTCGGGGAGGTCTCGCAGTAGGGTGTCTTCTTCTACCCACCACCCCTGAATTCGCATAACTCGGCCGGGTACGGGCGGACTCGGATCTAAGTTACAAAGCCGTATACGGCCGGCCTCGGTCTTAAGGAGTTAAAGCATTTTTTCAAGCACTTTACTATACAAACGAATAAATCAACTAATTTAGAGACATTTCAAACCAATTTACCGCTACTGTAGGGAAAAAAATTAAAATTTTGAATGGTGTTTGCGGTTTTTTACGAATACCAGCGATTTTAAAGTAATAAGCACAATATTAAGGAATAAATAAACAAAAAATTAAAGCCAAATGACTTATAATGGTCAACACAATGCAACAATATTAATAAAACGGCATATGATAATTTTAATCATGAATTTATTTGAAAATATTCGATGTACGATGACTTTTGTGGCGTGTTATTTCTGTCCTTTTGTTTTTTGAACCATTTCAAAAAGAAGATCCGTCAATATTTTGAAAAAACCAATGGGTTGTATTTAGAATGACACTGGAATGATGATGGAAAATATTGGACTTCATATTCGAATTCAGTTTCGAGTTATTTTGGTTTTACTAAAAAATTTCAAAGTGTACGAACACTTTTGGGAGCCACTGTAAATATACAATCACATACGTATTGATTTATCATTGGAGTGTTTCTGTAACAGAACAACTGCTCTGTTCAAATCCAGGACCATCTCAAAGTTAAAAAACTAGAGTGGGGCATGAGCTTAAAGAACCCACTTCAATTAATCTTTGATAATGTTAGTAACGGGGAAATCCAAGGGAAATTTTTTTCGAAATTGAAATCTTAAAAACGCAATTGCCTATTGGACATGTAAAGAACTAAATTAAAGGTGTGGGGTTCTGGGAAACACTCAAATATTTCTCAAAATTGATAGTTTAAAAAATCAATTTTAAACTTTCTTTGGTGACATGGAGTTGAGGTTCAGGACTCTGCAAGTATTTCAAAATTGTAGTTTAAAAACCACTAACTTATACAATCTTTGGTGATGTCAGTAGAAGGACAGTATTGAGGGCTGACTTGCATAAAATTTTTGAAAATGAGATCTTAAAGAACCATCTACAGTGAATGATGTTTTCGTAATTTTATATTTAATATCAAAAAAATTGAGAATAAACATAGTCTTTTTGCTGCCCCCTGGTTGTTCTGTCATCCACGGCAAATGCCCTGTTGAGATCTCCTTCCCCTTAATCAACTTTCTACAATGGTTTTTCTTTTAAATTAATGTAATGAAAACTAAAAGAAAAAATGAATTAACTTTTATTAATGTGCTAATTTTGCATCAAACTTGCACGCTAAATGGGTAGGAGGGGGAGAGATGAACCCCAGGGGTACGCTGTTGTGTTCCACAATCCTTTTGGTACTTGTGTAATAGCATGCAAAATTTGAAATAATTGCTTTTCATTGTATTGTTAAGTTACTTTTGATTTTCCCCAGTTTTTTGACTCATACAAGTTACCTTAATGATTGTGCAAGAATTATTATCCAATTCTTCTTATTCTAATCAGATTAAATTATTCTTTTTTTTTCTGTAGAGAGAATTCAAAAACTCATTACGATTTCAAGACAAAGTAGCTACTAGGTAAGAAATTTAAGAATTCTTTTATGCATTTGCCTCATTTCCTTATATGATAAGTTAGGTATGTTTGTCAATAATATTGTTTGAATCAGCACTAGTTTTTGATGCATTGTTGTTGAAAATTCAAAATTACTTCCTAATGTATGTTACACTTTATAAGAAATATATTTCTTTTTCACATTGAATAAATATTCAAAAAAACATAACTTTGACACATTTTGTTCTGTTTTTGATATTTTCTCATAAAAATAGTTTTCAAAAGTTTCTCAGAAAATGTAGCTTTGGACACAATTGTTTTGAACAGGACCATAAAAATCTTGCCAACCCTGCTTTCATTTGCACACATGCATAAATATAAGGAAATTTGGAGACATTTATCAAAAAATAAATAAATAAATAAAAATTAAACTCATGCATTCAAACTGAAAATTTTTATGAAGAATTCAACTTCTGTGCAACTAGATTAAAATCAGCTGCATAAATAAGTTGAATGTTCACATTGAATAAATGTGCAATATAAAACATTACTTTGATACATTTTATTCTGTTTTTGATGTTTTCTCAGAAAATACAATTTCTTTAAAAATATAGTTTTGGACACTTTCGGAGAGTTTTCGACAAGACGGTAAAAACCCTGGTTTTTACCGTCTTGTCGAAAGGTTGTGTCCAAACCCTTGCCAATGCTGAGAGTAAGATATCTAATCCCAGAAATAACAATTAGATATCTTACTCAATGCTCTGAGGCGACGATATAGAAGGACCATTCCACGGAAAACGGTCATTTTGTCCAGCACATGAGGCTTCATATTCGTCATTAAAAATAATACTTTAAAATATTAAAGCCAAATTTTTTCAGCTTAACAAATTACAAACTTATGTGTGATGTCTTAAGCAAAAAATTTCGTCATTACCTGTTAAAATCATTACTTTTTAAAGAAATATATGGACCGTCATGTGCAGGACAAGTGATTGACTTTTTTGTGGAATGGCCCAGAAGTAGAGTCCAGTCTAGCATAATATAGACGAATGGGCGAACAGCGTCCGCAGAAAATGTTTGGCTCTGCAGAAATTTTTTTTAATCTGCTAATGTTAATTAAAAAAAAAAACAGTTTATTTCTGCCAAAGCCTTTTGAAGCACATGTGCGAAATAAATAATAGTTTTGGCAGTTTTTTTCAGTTGGTGAAAAATAAGCACAAACTATATGTTATTGTAAAAAAAAAATTAAAGCACTTTTCTTTTTTATCTCTTCATATTTGAATATAAATTTAATTCTTTATTCAAGGTTGAACTAGGCAAAATAATTATTTGCAGAAAATTTTCCAGTTAGGATTTGTGTTCACAGAAAGCTTTTCATTTTATTTAAGTCTAGTAGAGTCCATATTCTTCGTAACGTTCATACATTGTGGAACAAAGATCTAACATATTTGGAAATACTTGATATAACAATTGATGCATCTGTTACTATGGGGTTGCCCAGATGCATTTGTGCTTGTACCATTTATTTTGAAAAGAAAACCAATAATGATATATACCCCTCATTTATTAATAGGTCACCTGAAGCCCCTATTCTCCCAGATGGTCCTAGTCACAAGTTGTCTGAAAATTATTACTTTACACGAGATGCTAGACATACAGCTCGTCCTCCGTTGGTGCTGAGTGCAGGTATTCAGAAAAAGGCTGTCACTGATGGAATGAAAGGAGAGTAAGTTTTTCTCTTACATAGCTTTTTAATTTTGTTCTGGTCATTTATTTTAATTTAAACATGTAGTTTTGTAAAGAACAATTGAAATACTTAATTTTAGTATCTTCTTTTCTTTATAGTTCTCTGCTCATAATAAATCATTATATTTGTTTTGTATTATATATAAAGTTTTTATTATTGTGCACCTATTAAAACATTTTTTAATCAAAAAAATTGAAAGTAATAGTTAAATTGCTAGGATATATAGTTGATAGTCATGCATCTGTTAGTGCTGTAGAAATTTTTGTTTGTAGATCAAATGTGTGAAAATCCCAGTGCTTCTTTTCTTGTATATGTAATATGCAGAAAAAAAGTACTGAATTCTTAAACATTATTTTAACTAATTTGTACATATAACATACAAAATTACAGAACATAAGAGTTTTTAAGCACAATATGCAGAGTTTCATTAAAATATTGAGAGAAAGAAAGTCAAAAGTATGGTTTTGATTTCGATATTGCTGGAACCACACTTGAATATAGCTGATTCTTCAGAAAAGGTGCAGACCTTTTTTCATTTCAAATTCAGTTTCATGGATTCTACCACTTTAGAAGTTTCTCTTTTTCTTTTAATATCATTGACAGAGTACTTGCTTAATAGTAAAGAAAACTCACTCTGTCTCTCAGGAACTTATCAGCAAATTATTGAACTAAAGAATGAAAAGAAACTCATCTTAACTTATATGTCAGCCTTTGAATAAAGGTACACAAGCAGTTGACTAGACAACTTGGCAGTTTAAAAGCAAATTCATAGTCCAGAAACACGTCAAAGTGTAAACAGTACAGTACAACAAAAGAGAACAAGCGAACTCATTTCAGCATGTGTAACTCCTTTATCACACATGGGCTAACAAGTGCTCTTCTTGCTTTAGAGGTCTATTGTGCAGGAATTGTAAGTGATGGTGAATTAATTTTTCTCTCATAGTCACTTGTTTGGCTCTTGTTTTTTCGTTCTTTCAAAATAAATTTCGAGTCATCTTTGAAAAAACTTCGAGTTAAAGGATGTTAACTTCGAGATATAGAGAATAATTAGCATGGACTTACAGGCAAATGGGTCGGGACTTGATAAAAACTTTGAGTTATAGTAATATTTGAGTTATCGGAATTTGAGTAATCACGAATTGACTGTATATGTAGGGATGTTGGGTAAACAATATGGAGGGAGCCCCAAAACATACTAATAATGAAGAATTTTTTTTTATTTTTAGTACTGCTTCAAAAGCTGTAGCAAGTAAAACCTTGAAAACCATTCTACCTGGAATTTCATACAAATGGCAAGAGGTTCCTGAGGAGCAACGCAAGTGATTTTGTTATTGTGTAGGTTCAAACTATATGACTATTTGTTTTACTTTGAAATAAAGATTTATTGTAATGGTGAAAATAAATAGTTTTCTCCCTTGTTTTATTTTTTTCCAATTGTATGTTAATATTTTCTGCTATTCAACATGCAATAACATAACCAAATGTTTTGATTATATTTTATTTGAAATTGAATTTTATTAAGGTATGTATCACCGGTTCCTAAAGTGGGTACCACATGGAGCAACATGGGGTTCCACACAATGCCCGTGTTCTCAATATATCGATATATGTAATAGATAAGTGTGTCAGAAACAAAAAAAAGCTTGGGAACCTCTGGTATATGGCTTTGATCAAATATATATATATATATATATATATATATATATATATATATATATATATATATATATATATATATATATATATATATATATATATATAGCATTTAAGAATCAAAAAATACCTTTGTGCACGAAAAGTTTATTAAAATATATTGACAATTAATTGCACAAAATTTCAATTACTGGAGACTGTATTTCGGTGTTACAAGGAATTCATTTTTCAATGCCAAAGAAGTGAGCTTATGGATGAAAAGACGTCCAATGCATTGAAAAAGGCATTCCTTGCAGGGCTGTAACCAGAAAATAATTTCGGGGAGGATTTAAAAACTGTAATGCGGAGCTTTGCGCTATTTGTGCTGATGTTCAAGTTGTCAGGTTATCAAAAATGAAAGCGTTTTGTGCAATTGATATACATTTGAAAGACATTTGAGTTTTGGAACGATATTTTTTGGAAATGTTTAAATTTAAACAAACTTTTAAATGTCAAACCAAACTTTTTTTTTTGGGGTGGGGGGAACTCTAAGAATCCTCCACCCTTCCCCTGTATATGGCCCTGATTCCTTGTAATGCCAAAACATGTGTCTACTCTACAGTAATCTTCAATTAAACATTGGCTATATCTCATTTTAGAATTAAGCTTTTATTTATTCATTTTTATTGAAAAAAATGCAAACATTAAAAGTTTGTTTAGTATGCTCTTAACTCACAAAGGGAGTATGTTCTAAATTCATTGCATGAAAAGTATGTACATATATTAAGAGGAATTTTTTTTTTCATAAATGTTGTAGAAATGTTTCTCAGGTTTACAAGTAATTTCTGCTTCTTGTATTGCACTCTTGAAATATTTCCTTGTTGTTCCAAATTACAACCTTTTACCATTTTTGCAACAAAATCTATCTGTAGATTTTATTGCAAATGTGTGGTTATATATTGTGTTCTTCCTTAAATGAAATGTGACAGTTGCCTTTCATGAAATGCTGTGAAATTTCAAAAATTTCGGCCAAATTTTCCAAAAGAGCAAGCGAACAACTTGCAATTTACTTACAAATTCTTCGAACCGCTACAGCACATTTGCAGACTTGAAACACAGCCTGGCTGTCTTAATAGAAGAGCCAATTATCAGTGCCATAGAGAGGTGGCACGTCTGGTAATCAGTCGAGAACAGGGCCAGATTTGGAAGTGTGGAGGCCCCGGTGCAACGAAGGAGTGGAGGCCCCTAATCAGGGTTCGAAAATTCATCATATTTTCGAAAATATCCAATACATTGATATATATCCGAATATTTTGATATATATGTATATATCTGATATTTTCGACCCGTGAAAGTTAGGATATTTTGTAAAAATTTTACTGTGGGGGCCCCTTTGTTGTGGAGGCCCCGGGGCAGTAGCCCCGCCTGCCCTCCCCTAAATCTGGCTCTGGTCAAGAAAGACAGTGTAAGAGTTCAACTGATCTACAGTGGTGAAATAGAGTGAAACTTCCAAGGTGAGTTCTACCAAAACTAACAATCACAAAGATGTTCTACTTCAATTAAGTCATCGAGAAAGGTCATAAATTCTTGTGCTGCACCTAGCAACCTTTTAAGAAATGTTGCAGAGTTGTTAACCTGGAAGATGGTGAAACAAGCTCTCAAATAATCCCCTTTCTCCTTAAAGTTCTATTTTTTAGGTCCTTGACAGTTCATATTTTAAAATTTTTCCTTGATTTCCTTTTAAAAAAGTATATCTTTCTCCTGGAAAAATAAAAAACAGAGGCCTGTTCTGGTCTATTGTGAAATTTTTAGCTTATAACTAGTTCAAGTACAAAATGAGGACTGAGACTACCTATCTTAGGCTTCTCACAGAGAAATAAAGCATTGTACATGTCTCTCCCTAGGTTTCTCACAGTGGAATAAAGCAGTGTACATGTCTCTTCCTTCTGCAAATCCTCAGTTTATGTCGGAATCTCCACCTTCAAAAAGTCCCAGAGGGATTTCACCACGGTTAAAACCAAATGTCTTTATTAAACCAAGGATTTTTTTAATGGTTTTTTGAAAAACTGAATAGCTTTTAAATTTTACATATTATCAGAAAATGTAAAATCTAATTAATGCAAACAATATAAAGGGTGTCCCAAAATTAACGCAAGATTTGAATTTGCCACCGTTTTTTCCATAAATTGTTGGCAGCCATGAAAAAAGAACAATTTGACAGTTGAGAGTTTAGGGTTAGTAAAAATGGGGTGTTATTGTACAATACAGCTAGAGAGAGAGTGAAACATTTCAATTACTGCATAAGGCATTTCCTAGTCTCGTACTCTCTCATTTCGGTGATCAGAATTGGCACCCTAGATCGTGTGATTTAACATTTTTAAATTTCTTCTTATGGGGTTATTTGAATTCAAAGGTCTATGTCAACAAGCCCACAATCACTCGCAGGGCCTGATTAATGCATGGTCCAGCGGGTCCATGGACCTGGGCACCACAATTTTAGGGGCACAAAAATAAGGGTAAATTTTGTTCTTTCTGCACTTTTTTTGGAACTATAACTTCGGAAATGTGCCGATTATCTTGCAAGAGGGGCACCAAATTTTACCTGGACCTGGGAACCACTTTGGCTTGATCGGGTCCTGACCACCTGTGCATTACCGTGTTGCGATACCGCGCGCCAATAACAGTAACTGCTTGACCAGCCTCAACTTTCATTATTTTTGAAACAATTGTTCAATAATGAAAGCGCGTTATTGTATCGTATAACGCTCCATTTTTGATTACCCTAAACTCTCAGCTGTCAAATTGTTCTTTTTTCAGGGTTGCCAACCATTTATTGCAAAAATGGCGGCAAATTCAAATCTTGCGTTAATTTTGGGACACCCTTTATATATAAACAACAAAACTTTTGAAATAAATTACCAATTAATAAATTTGCAAACTTGTTTTTTTAACATAGTTCAAGAAAGATAAATAATACCTTTGTGCTGAACAGTAAAGTAAGAAAAAACAACGTCAAAAAAAGCACAAATTGCCAATTACAGCAGACACGTGTTTCGGCGTTACAGGAAACGCCTTTTTCAAAAGGACAAAGCTTTTGTCGGATGTCTTTTCATCCATAAGCTCATTACTTTTTGCATTGAAAAAGGCGTTCCCTGCAACGCCGAAACACGTGTCTGCTGTAATTAGCAATTTGTGCTTTTTTTGACGTTTTTTCTTACTTTATAGTTCAAGGAGTCGAAATAGTTTTTCTATTTCCTTTTTTTATAGTCAATGCAACTTTCCTAGTAGGTAAATAAATCTACAAGGCAGACAAACTAAGTTTTTCTTAAATTATATGGAGGAAAAATCCAAGTAGTTTGTTGTCTTTGCTTATTTATTTATTTTTTTCTCTTTTATATTTCAAAATAGCCCCAGAAGCATATTTCAACTACAACTTCATTTTACTACCTTCGTTACTTAATTTCTTAAGATTTATAGAGATAAATCATGTATCATTGAAACAATCCATTAGGGATTGCAATACCAGAACAAAAATTCAATACTCGTATTCGATATTTTTGAAACATAATACCGGTATTTGAAATTTCTCAAAAAATACTTGCAGACATATTGTTTTGTTGCCACTTTTCATAATTTTGTACAAAAATTGCATTATTTATGAAAACGTATTTTAAACAAATATAAAAGGAAGGAACAAATGTCATGATAAAACATCAATAAATGGTAAAAAACATAAGGTATCTATTGAATTATCTCAAAGCCTGGAACTCATTTGCTCAATTTTGGTGCTCAACTTTTCAACAGTTGAAAATACTCTTTCTGAATTCACACAGGTCGGTGGTACTGTAAACAATGCACGATACTCTCCTCTAATTGTCTAGAAGTCCTTCACCTTCAAAGATTTATAGCTAGTTGTAATTTTTTCCGAGAGACGATACTTTTCCAATATTAACATTATTTTCTCTTGAACAGGAGAAATGTATTTGATTTTTGTTATTATCCCTTTGGTTTGAAATTTACGATGAACTTGACTAAATTTGATACTGTTAGTTTCTCTTATTCGTTTTCGCATTCGTTTCAAAATTATTTACACTTATAATTGTGTAAATCTCCCAAAATACGTTTCAAATGATTGCTTAACCTCTATCCGAATTTTCAAGGAACTATATAAATTTAAATATTCCTTGCGAAGTATAAAACGAGACATGACAACAAACCGGTGACAACAAATTACAATTTGTTTTACTAACAAGAAAAAGTTTTTTTGCCAAAATTCAGTACAATTGAGGCAAATATTTAAAGAAAATATTATAAAGCATTACTGCAATTGATGGTTGGAATAAATTCTGCAACTTTTGTTTAATGGCATTCTATTAGTTCGCTTTTGAAGCCAAATTTTTACATCAATAGATTGATTTTGGTTATGTATCCTGGAAAAAGAAATGTACATTTAAAATACAAGTAGATATTTAACAAGATAAATTGAAAATTCTTTAATTGAAACGATCTATTATTTTTAGCTAATACCGAAAATACCGGTATTTCACCTCAGCAAATACCGGTATTACGAAATTGCAAAATTGCTCGAAATACCGGTATTGCAATATCACTACATCTAACCAAAACTATACTCACCACATACAACAATGGATTGCCTGACTGTCTACCAAATACAAAACGAATAAAACTAAAGAGTCATTCCATGTCAACTGACCGAATTTTTCAAATCGTCCCCACTCGACCATCTCCGATTTGGATTAAATTTTATAGAGGCGTTGAGATGCCTTTGAAACTAACCTATGCAAATTTTCAGCTTCCTAGATCCAAATCCAGAGAATCTAGAATCTTCGAAAAATGTGATCCAAGATGGCGGATTAGTTTTTTGTGCCCAATTTCCAAGTTTACACCAAGTTTACAGGAAATTTTATTACACTGGAAGCCTGAAATTTTAGGCGCTTAAAGTATGTTTGACCGTTAGTACATTCAAGTATTTTTGTGATTTTGAGCTCTTTAGATTTTGAGTAGCATGAGCGTGAACTTGTGAAAAAGCGCGATGGGAAATTTTTTTTCCTGGATTTTAGGTTGTCATAAAATCTGAACAAAAATAATTCAAAAGCTCGTACTGCGTGATTCCATTGTAAAGATGCTTGTTTTTAATGGGTAACAGTTACAGACCTGAAACATCTATTTTCTAGAAGATATTGTGATTCAAAGTGGTTATCAAAACCGTTGAAGTGAAAAATAGCCCATTTTCAAAGTGCAATAGCTCAAGTTTGTCACCTCACATCTTCTTTTCGTTTATACCATTAGAAAGAACAAATTTTTTCCTTTCAAATTAAGTTTTTTCTTCGATGGTGTTCTTTCGAATAAGGGTAAAAAAACGAGCTTGAAATTATATCTGTCGTAACGAATTGCCATGCTCAATCTCAGATGACGGGACATTTTATAACACTGGAAGCCTGAAATTTTAGGAGCTTTAACTACTTTTGGTTGTCAACACGTTCTAGTATTTTTATGAATTAGAGTTCATTAACTTTTGTGTAGCACGTATGAAAAGTCTGGACAAAAAGCAAAAGAGAAATGTTTTCCTGGATTTTAGAATGTCATAAATTTTAAACAAAAATGATTCAAATGCTCGAACTTTGTAATTCTATTGTCAATAAGCATGTTTTTAATGGGTTATATTTGCAGAGCGTAAATAATGATTTTCTAAGAGATATTGGCATCCAAAGTGGCTATCAAAATAGTTCACATGAAGAATAACCTGTTTTTAATGCATTGTAGCTCAAGTTTGTCACCTTGCATTATCTTTTCGTTGATATCATGAGATAGAACACATTTTTTCCTGTAAAAATAATTTTTCCTTTTGATGGTGTTCTTTCGATATGGTGTTCTTTCAAAAATGAGCCTGAAATGCTATTTGTCGTTAGCGAGAAAATCTCGTTCTACAATAAATAAAGAATGGTAAATGCCGTTACAACCGACTTATAGGGATTTTGCGACTGTTATAAGTCAGAAATAATTTGTTATTAATCTTTTAAATAAAAACTTTGAAAATGAAATGTGATAAAAAAAAAGAAAATTATCTTGTACTGTCTATTGTATCAGCTTCGTGAACAAAATATTTTTCTGGTTCTAACATATTTAATATACAAAAGAAGTTTTTTTAATGATTAATAAAAAACTATTTCTGACTTATAACAGTTGCAAAATCCCTATAAGTCGGTTGTCACGGCATTCACCATTCTTTATTTATAGTAGAACGAGATTTTCTCGCTAATTACAAAAAGCATTTCAGGCTCATTTTTTCTCGCTTATCTGAAAGAACACCATCGAAAGGAAAAATTATTTTTATAGGAAAAAATATGTTCTATCTCATGGCATCAACGAAAAGAAAATGCAAGGTGACAAACTTGAGCTACAGGGCATTAAAAACAGGCTATTCTTCATGTGAACTATTTTGATAGCCACTTTGGATGCCAATATCTCTTAGAAAATCATTATTTACGCTCTGCAAATGTAACCCATTAAAAACATGCTTATTGACAATAGAATTACAAAGTTCGAGCATTTGAATCATTTTTGTTTAAAACTTATGACATTCTAAAATCCAGGAAAACGTTTCTCTTTTGCTTTTTGTCCAGACTTTTCATACGTGCTACACAAAAGTTAATGAACTCCAATTCACAAAAATACTAGAACGTGTTGACAACCAAAAGTAGTTAAAGCTCCTAAAATTTCAGGCTTCCAGTGTTATAAAATGTCCCGTAATCTGAGATTGAGCATGGCAATTCGTTACGGCAGATATAATTTCAAGCTCGTTTTTTTACCCTTATTTGAAAGAACACCATCGAAGAAAAAACTTAATTTGAAAGGAAAAAATTTGTTCTTTCTAATGGTATAAACGAAAAGAAGATGTGAGGTGACAAACTTGAGCTATTGCACTTTGAAAATGGGCTATTTTTCACTTCAACGGTTTTGATAGCCACTTTGAATCACAATATCTTCTAGAAAATAGATGTTTCAGGTCTGTAACTGTTACCCATTAAAAAACAAGCATTTTTGCAATGGAATCACGCAGAACGAGCTTTTGAATTATTTTTGTTCAGATTTTATGACAACCTAAAATCCAGGAAAAAAATTTCCCATCGTGCTTTTTCACAAGTTGCTACAGTTTTTCACATGCTACACAAAATCTAAAGAGCTCAAATTCACAAAAATACTTGAATATACTAATGGTCAAACATACTTTGAGCGCCTAAAATTTTAGGCTTCCAGTGTAATAAAATTTCCTGTAAACTTGGTGTAATTTTGGAAATTTGGCACAAAAAGCTAATCCGCCATCTTGGATCACATTTTTCGGAGATCCTAGATTCTCAGGATTTGGATCTAGGAAGCTGAAAATTTGCATAGGTTAGTTTCAAAGGCATCATTACGCCTCTATAAAATTTCATCCAAATCGGAGATGGTCGAGTGGGGACCCCTAGGTCACTTGACATGGAATGACTCTAAAGCCAAACCACGAAAAGCGATATCAATAAGCAATCTTGATTGCACAATTCATCGAATCATACATATTTGCCGTAAAGATTCTTCAATAACCAAATGAATTCGCTGCCGAATAGACAAATTGTGCATTTGTTGTGCAAATTGAAAAAGTTTTCAATTTTTTGAATTTCTGAGGCAGTTTTGCTTTACACAAGTTTTACAGGTCAAATTGAAAAATTGACATACAGGTCAACTCCAGTAGAGGGGAAGAACCAAAAGTAAAGTTTGCCCCGGGGTTTTGCTGGAATTTTAGTGGGGCTGTGCATGGACCCCCAGGGTTCCATTCCGGTTTCTAAGGGGTCAATGTCAATGAAAGAAAATAGTGAGGGTGCATGAGATGCGAACAAGGGCTCACAAAAAAGTCTGGATCATATTTAAGAAAATTTCACTAAACTTTAAAAAGTGGTAAAGTGAACCAAGCACAATTTTTACCTTTGTAATTGTACAATAACATATTTAATGCAAGATTTTACAACACAGAAAAACAAACTCAGCGAAAATAAGCTTTAAAATCTTGTTGTCAACGAAAGAAAATAGTGAGGGTGCATGAGATGCGAACAAGGGCTCACAAAAGCCTGGATCATATTTAAGAAAATTTCACTAAACTTTAAAAAGCGGTAAAGTGAACCAAATTTTTACCTTTGTAATTGTACAAGACAAATTTAATGCAAGATTTTACAACACAGAAAAACAAACTCAGCAAAAATAAGTTTTAAAATCTTGTTTTAATGTTGTGGAGAATAAAGTCCCCCCCCCCTTATCTCCCTTTATTTTAAAATGGGAAACAGTATTTGTTTTTGTTATTTTTTTGCCGCGATCAATATCCATTTGTGACATTAAATGGAATTTCGTTCACGATAGAATGCTCACATTGACGACCCAGAATATTTTGAGGTTAAGATAACCTAATAGTGACTGAACTATCGATTTATTTATTTATTATTTTTGTTATTTCTCGTTTCTAAACTTCAAACTATTTCAAGCACACGGATAGTTTCATCACTTTAGCTCTATTATATAAAAAGGTTTTTGTGGTTTCAGGTAACTCATGCTAAAGGACCTAAAGCAAAAACAAAATTTTAAAATGTATTTTCTGTGTTATACCATTTTTTTAAAAATTGTTTTTACTTTCTTCTATGTCTAATATTTTGTAGAAAGCATTGGATTCGTGCAAATTTTCGAAGTTCGAATTTTGACGGATTCGAACGTTTTGAGGTGTGCTGAGTCCATTAGAACCATTTTTGGAAAATGTCTGTCTGTCTTTGTGTGTGTCACATATGTGTGTGACCAATTTTTTTATAGCCGCAAAACTACCTTATACAGCAAAAAATACCGCAAGAAATCGAACGAAATTTGGTACACAAATGTGTCGCTATGTGAACTTGTGCCCATTGGTTTTTGGCGCGAATTCCTCCAAGGGTGGTAGAGCAATGGGACGTTTCTTGAGTTATGCGTGCCTGCTATTCCCCAAGAAGTAACTGCCGGAATCAAACAAAATTTGGTCCAAATGTTGCCTCTAACATGTACAGGTGCTGATTCAATTTTGGTGTCAATAGTTCAAACGGGGGTAAGAGCTGATTCTATTTTAGCGTCAACAGCTGAAAAGGGGGTAGCGCAATCGAACGTTCTTTTTTTTCCATTGTGAGTACCATATCTCAAGAAGTAATGCTACGTTCTGGATGAAATTTGGAATAAATGTGAGTCCATATGTAAACAGGCGTTGGATCAATTTTGGCACCAAACGTCCATGGGGGCTGAGGTTTTGAGTAATCACGATTGCTTATTGTTCTCACTTGACTGTTTTTGGCGTGCTATGATTTTATTTTCCCCTCCCCCGCCTCCCTCTGCCAGTACCACCATCGACCGGCCTCACGATGCTGCTCCTGTAGCGAAAACCGTCTCCAGGTTGCGTCCATATCCTACACGCATACATACACAAACGCATGCATACACACACATACACACATACACTGGTGTGCAAAAATTAAGGACGAAGTCGAAAAATTAGCATATCAGCTGAACGAAGAGGCAGAGCGGACAGAAAGACCAATCAGGAGATTAAGTAAGGTGATGTACGGTAGCACATGCGCAGATATGGAGGCAGACGTAATGGGGGAGTGTCTGAGTACTATAAAGCATGTTGTCGGTGTAAGATCAGTATTTCTGGGAAAGAGATTGCACGCCGTATAGCAGTTAAAATCACACAGAGTTGCTGCCTCAGCGAGAAATGGCGAATAATCAATCTGTTAGACGACATCTGGATGCTTTTACCCGAGGTCGAATCATTGGGAAGTTGGAGGAAGGTCGCAGTGTGACAAGTGTGGCTGCAGAGTTCGGAATTGCCCACAGCATCGTTTCACGACTTTGGAGACAATTTCAAACTACAGGAACAGCTATCTGGGGGTTCAGTAGTGGTCGTCCACGAGGAACCACACCCGCAGATGACCGGTATATTGTCTTACAGGCCAGAAGAAACAGGCGGCAGACAGCGGGAGAAATCGCTAGACACACGACACAGGCGACTGGACGACCGATATCGCGTTTTACCGTGGCCAGAAGACTGCAACGTGGTGGTCTGTTTGCACGACACCCCTATACGGTGCGTACTTCTAACGCCTGCCCATTGGAGAAGGCGTTCTCTGTAGTGCCGGGAACACCGGAATTGGAGAGACAATGAATGGGGACGAGTACTCTTTACAAATGAGAGCAGATTCAGTCTGATTAGCGATTCTCATCGCATACTCATCTGGAGAGAGCGGGGAAGCCGCAATCATCCCTCGAACATCATTGAAAGGGACAAGTATGGAGGTCGCGGTGTTCTCGTTTGGGGAGGCATCATGCTTGGTAGTAGTACAGACCTTCACATCTTCGACGCAGGTTCAGTCAACGGGACCCGTTATTGTAACGAGATTCTTCTTCCATATGTGCGTCTTTTTAGAGGCGCTATGGGTCCGCAGTTCCTTTTCATGGACGACAATGCACCATGTCATCGCACAGTAGCTGCCGAACAGCTCTTAGAGAGTGAGGATATTGAACGTATGGATTGGCCGGCACGATCTCCGGATCTCAATCCCATCGAGCATGTATGGGATTTTCTAGGCAGACGCTTGGCAGCTCGTATCTTACCACCAATAACGATTCGGGAGCTTCGATTGGCGCTGCAAGACGAATGGGCAGCAATGCCTCAACAACTCATTGACACCCTCATTCTCAGCATGGGCAGACGCTGTAAAACCTGCCTAGCAGTCGGAGGAGATCATATCCCCTACTAAAGACCGGATGTTTCTTGCTGGATACCCATCACAGGGATGTTTCGGCCTTCAGTCGCATTGCGCTCCATGCTTCTTTTTCAATAAAGCTTCTTTTTATCCCTCTGATTTCTCTTTTAGTAAGTGTTGCTTACATTACACATGTCCTTACGTATTGGGGATCTTACGGTATTAAATGTGTTGATTTGGAAAGCTTTTGTACAAAGTTATATTGAAAAAACCGTCTCGTCCTTAATTTTTGCACACCAGTGTATACACACGCACATACCCACACATTCATGTCTGCACACAGACACAAACACACGCCTACACACATACACACACACATCTGCAAACAGTCGCAAACACACAACTACACACACACACTCACACACATACCGCACACACACACATGCCTGCACACACGCCAGCGGGACACGTTCAATTTTTGTGAAAAAGTTTCAGAGGTGTAGGTGCTATGGGGGCTTCTGTCCATCGGGTACAAATAAACAAACAAACAAAGAAAGAAACACCTTCGCTCTTATAGATAGTAATGGAGAAAGTATGTTTATTGTAGAAAATAAAGAAATTTTCAGTTTTTTTAGGGACGAGAGGGCACTATAAGTTTGGAGAGTTACCTTATATTTTATAAAAGTCATTGTATTTCATCATACAAAAGCATTACCGTTGAAACTGAATCCTCAATATTCACGTGGAAACGGTGCGTTTAGTTGTATCTGCTGTCCTCAGATATACAACTTCATTGCTAGTTTTGATAGATTTAGTTTAAAGTAGAATATGTAAGTAAAACATTTTTGTGTACTTTATGAAATGAATTGAAATAAATAAGATCCTTGCTGGAAAAATATTTTAATTTTGTTTTCTCAAAAATTTATTCTGAAATTTCAAAGGTACTCTTGTTAATATGAAAGTTGAGTTAATGTTTTTAATATAATATAGTTAGCAAAAAGAAAAACTAAAACTACCGTTCAGTGTTGTTTTTTTGTTTTTGTTTTTGTGTAAATTCTAAAATCTTACTATAAAGCGACACTAAAAACTTTTAACATATAGGGTTCCTTCAGACTTGTATATAACATAATGCTGACTATGAATTGTTAATATATTACTTATAAGACCATACAGATTAAATATTTCCATTAAAACTCATAATTTTTAAAGTCTTGCTTAGAAACGGTAACCATATTTATAAAGATTTATCTTTCGTTCGCCACATTTATAGGGTCAGGTGGGGTGGAATGGGTAGTTTATTAATCTTTCGAGTTACAGAAAAAAAAATAAATTAAAACACACTCATGTTATGTACGATAGTTTGACTTTATTTTGCTCCAAGAAAAAAAACTGAATGGAAACAGTAAATTTAGTGGCAGCCTTCTTGTAAGTTATATTGTAAAGATCAAGACTAACTGATATAGTTGAAACTTGGTTTTCAGGATTTCGTTTGAATTTAGATAGCATTCTATTTCTGTTAATTTCATTAAAGGAAGTCTCCTTGGTCAACTGAAAAAATCAGAAAAAAAATTCCATAGATTTAAAAAACTATGCTAAAATTTTTAGTGGGGTGGAATGGGTATAATATTAGGCTTAACGACATAGGCTATGGAATTAACATTTTTTTTCTCATTAAAAGTTATTCTCTGAAGTAAGTTGTTCATTTTATCAAAAGTTTGTTATATTCTGAAATCCTTATGGTATGGAGTTGCTTATGGTTGCATTAAATCTGGTTGAACGGAAGACACTAGCTTTGAAAATGGTTCAAACTTTTCGCAATTAATCTGAGAAGACATGCAAGACAGCTGACCTATGGAACTGTAAAGCATGCTATCGATAGTGAATTATCATTTGCCTACCGCCAAATACGAGTCACACCCTGTAACCACTGGACAATGCCAGAGATGACTAAATAAATTGAAAACCAGTCTGATCAAACTCCCATTCCACTAAGTTTATGTTCAAGTACAATATCTACAGGAGTTTGGGTGCTAGTTGAATACAGTTTTAAGAAATTTTATTTTATTGCTCAAGTTCTAGAATGTTAATATACTTGTGCTTATGTTGTCAAAATTCTTGAGAAGTCTTTGATGGGAATTCTTTTCACCTTCCCCAATAATGCGAAACTGGAGATTGAAAAAGAACAGATCATCAAAACCTAAGTCAGCCAATCCTAAATAATCGTGGTCATTATACCTTTAATTTCAGTAAAATTACAGACTACATTGTTCAATAGATTTTTCCACCTCATATTAATGTGAAAAAAAAAATGTTTTCACTCTGAAATTTAATTTAAAACAATACTACCCATTTCATCCCGCCCCATGGGGTGAAATGGGTATAAAAACAGACTTTGGAATAATAATTAAAATCTTACTACTATTATATATGCGAAAGTTTGTCTGTATGGATGTATGTATGTATGGATGTATGGATGTTTGTTACTCTTTCACGCAAAAACTACTGAACGTATTTTCATAAAACTTTACAATAATATAGCTTATGCATCAGAATAACACATAGGGTAGTTTTCGTCGCGTTATGGGGGGCAAAACCTCCTTAGGGGGGCAATAAAACACAATTTTTGTATAAATTCTCTAATATTGGGATGAAAAAATACTTGCACATATTTACATTATATGTCCATCGAAAGCTCTGATTTTTCTGCTGAAGATGGCACCTGTTCGAAATTTCTAAGTAGAATAAAAAACGAGTTTTGAGCTTTTTAGTCCCATGTTCGAAGGCTTTCCTCAACTCAATACAGTATTTAGTGTATCATCTCAACTCCCTGTCGATAGCGGCAATTGTTGTATTGTTGACTATCTTTGCTTTTCGTGACTGTTCAAGGCTTTTCTCAAGTCAAATCTTGAAGTAAGATTTTTGCACAAGATTGGCAAATAATACATGATTTGGCTGATCATTTTCCATTTAAGCGGAACTTTAATAATTAATGGTTTTTATTATTATTTATGCTGATTGAACGCTTACTCATTATATAATCAACCAGCAGATCGCCAAAATTTTTGCAGAAAGATTTCCGTAGCTGATGCATTTGGCAGTTTTTTCAACGTCGCTGTTTTTGAAGCCGAAGACTACGTCATAATGTTTCTCAGCTTTCACCATGTGAACAAAATATCGCCAATCAAAGAATTTTCAAAAGACTTTTTTTACTGTGTTAAATAATTCAGCAACTAAATTAGGCAAATCCATAAACAGCACAAAAACTTCCATTAATTTTCCTTTTTGCACAATTTCAAACAATCACCAGATTTTACAACTTATTTTGGAAACATTGCGGATGAAACTGTTTAGCGCCATTTTATGGTGACCAAAAGTATCTCAGAATCTGGCGACGATATCTCTGTAACGAAAATTAATATCATATCGTTTTTCAAAGGAAGGAAAGAAGGGGGGAGAATCATCGAAGGTACCCCAAAACGACTCTCGCAAATTCGGTAAAATCGCACCAAGAGCCCACAATGATTGAAATTTCCCAAAATAGCTAAAGCAAGTATAAGGGGATTACGAGCGCAGCTACTTTTTTTAAATCACTTCGTACTTCACTAGCCATACAGAGAAGGTTTTAGACTCCATGTTAAAAAAAAAAAAGTATCAACAGATTAATCTTTTTAAACATGAGAAGATTAATTTCATGTTTTGGAAATTTGTATATGCTTAAATATAGTGCTTTCGTTTCTAAATTAATACTATTTTGTTCTTTATACTTATTGCTATTTTAGTTTTATAGGTAAGGAAGAAACTCGATTTTTAATCACGTCAAAAAGATGTGTTTTAAATTCTTTCACTTAAAACAGAAAACAAAAGCAAGTAATGATTTTTTCTCTTAATTATTACTGACCCAGGCAACGCCGGGTATTTTCACTAGTGACTATCTATATGTCAAGTGTATTGTTCAAATGTAGAAACTCAGTTAAGGTTTTTTTTAATTCCTGGATATCAAATTTGAATAGTGTGATAGGGGAAGGTCGGATAGTATCGGACACCTAAGCTGTTTCAATCATAACACTTTTTGTTTTATTTGTAAAGAATTAGTTTTTACACTAAACTATGCTGTACTAAGTTACCTAACATAAATTGTAAACTTTAGTTAAAAAAACATGGAGTCGTATTTTTTAAACAAGTTTTTGTCAAACTCTATTTTTGGCCAATTTTAAATTTTGGAGTGTTGTATCGGACAAAACATTAAAATGTTGAAATAAAAACAAATAGTTCAGAAATAACATTTTAATGTGCATAAAAATGAAACAAACTAAGTAGTTGGTTACTTAGGTTGGTTTACTTTAAGTCTAAAAATGAAAATAAGTAATATTTTTTTAATAAAAGTTGAAAATATAGCTTAAGGTTGGTTTAGGCCCCCCTAACTGAAACAAATTCATTTTAAACTTTGGAACACAAATCACATGTGTAGTAAAGACTGTCTAGTTGTAGCTCAGTACATTTTTCATTTGCCCAACCCTTACACGTTTGGCATTGGATCCAATCTTCTTCAAATGTCTCATTACAAATTATGCAGTGAGTCAGCTCTTCGTTTTCCTGCGACTCATCATCATACTTTAACTTTCTTTTAGTGTTTTCTTTGTTTTTCATTTTTGGTTGAACTATTTTTTGTTTCTTTGGTTTGGGTTTACCCCCTTTCTCTCTCTCTCTCTCTCTCTCTTTTTTGGCGCTTCTCTTCTCTCAATCTTTTTTTCTCCTCTGCTAAATTTTGAAACCTTTTCCAACAAGTTCAACTTTTTCAATGGCTTCTTTTATATTTCTTTCTCTTATCCGATTTATGTCGTGATTTTTCCATTTCAACCTGTTGGACAGAGAAAAACACCGTCTGTATTTTATTTTGGTGCCAGTAACTTTGTCCGATACAACCCGAAATTGGTTTGTCCGATACAACCCGACTGTAAAGCTACAGTTGTTTAACCATCACTAGGTTATTACTTAAGCTAGACACTTTTATATCTCATAATACTTATATTAATATACTATCAGTCTAAAGGTATATCAATGAAACAATTTAACTTACTCTATGTGTAAATATATGCCTCAGAAGTTACGTTCGTGCACTGCAATTCTCTCAACAAACAAACAACTAGCTTTGCACACCAGAACGAACGGTTGATTTGTACCAATATGGCATCTGTGGCTTTCTTCCCCAATACGGCACACTATGTTGACCCAGTACATACTGTCCCTGGCGGAGGAATTAAGAACAGCCCTTGTCCGATACTACCCGCTGTCCGATACTAAACGACCTTCCCCTAATCATTTCAAAAATACCTGTTTTTATACCCATTCCACCCCACCTGACACTGTTCTATAAATGCTGTGAATGACATTAATTCAATGCATTAACCATTTCCTGTTGGTAAGTTTTATTAAAATCGTAACGATAAGATCATCCCAACTATTATTAAATACATACTTAAACTAGAATATACTTACAGAAACGTTAAGGCCGCATAAGCTATGACAGAACTAATGGGAGGTCAAAAGGAGGCGGAGAATCTTTACTGAAAACATCATTAATGTTTATCATTAGCTTTGTCCCAAATATTTTATTAATGGAACAGTTAAAAAAAAAAAACACATGTATTGATGAGTAATTAAATGAACGCTGAGAAAAATGAAGTTTTCAAAAAATAAGTACATTCATGCTTTTAAATTTTCTTGAAGCCTTTTGTTTCAAATATGAGTACCCATGTTTTGAAATATTGTGCTGAATTATTTCATACTCAAAAATGAGTGCGTAACTCAGTTAATGCTCAGTTTTGAAATTATTACATACTAGTCGACCCTCAGCACTCTGCTTCGAATCGTTTCATGTGGCATTTCTCTCTTTAAAAATTTCAAAGAAGAACATTATAAAAAAGAACCGAAAAAATTAAACGGAAAAAAGTAAGAGCGCAAGAGAAGGCATGTAATTTGAAAATATCGGTAACAAAACCTCGTAAAATACAACGTTGTGATGATGTAATCATCGCTCACTTTTTGGTTGTACGTATTTTCAATGCAAACATAAATATCATTAAAAGTGTGGACTGAGTGACTCGTGAAAAAGCAGTAGTTGTGCATGTGAAAAAACTGGTTGTGGCAAATATAATGCTGCCTATGTGAGCCTGTGACGGGAAAAAAAGAGGCATAAAAGAGATATGTATTGGCATGGATTCGAACTGGCGCCATTCTGATTGTCAGAATGACACTCCAACCAACCGAGCAACTTCGCCTTTGTTTTCGAGTGCTATTCATTGAAGCAACGTGTAATAAAAAACAGCCAAAACGCTTTTTGCCAAAAGAAAAAAAAAACCGTGCGTCTATGTTTTGCCATTAGCCAGCTGATACTCTTTAAAATTATTTCTAAAACATGGAATTTGATTAAGGAATGAGGGAGATCTCGCGTAGCGATTGAAACAAACATTCTAGGGAATGTTTATAGATTAATATATTAGATTGAAAATAAATGTTTTTTTTTTCTTTTGAAAGTTGATACAATTTCCCATAGCAGGCTGCTTTAATCGTTACGGCTTGAATGCCAGCACATGTTTTTCTTTTAATCGAAAAATTTAAAATTCAAAGCCAAAACCAGTTGAAACTGAATCCATTTTTTAAGTGTAATTTTTCGAACGTAGAAAAATTGCATTTTTTTTCCGCCGAAAGCAGAGGATAAGAAAATGATTTCTTATTTTTGAAGTTGTAATAAATTTAATGTTTTACATCGTATTCGAATAAATAGTTAAAGGTTTACTCGATGAGACACGTAATTTCAATTTGGCATAGTAGTTTTTTATTTATACAAAAGGTCGAACACTGCTAACAGCAAAATCTATATTTCAGCATACAATGAGAGGTTTTTCTGAGCAAAAAGGATTCCCTTGAGGTCTGTTTTTTTAATCTAATATTTTTTTATGCTTACATTATGCTTTGTAATCTGAACTGAATTGAAGCTTGAGAAAAAAAAAAGAAAGAACACCCTTTGATTAATAGCCAATTTATCTGAATAATAACTGTAGCCTGCATAAAAGAGTTGAAATGCCGAATAGCGTTCCCGTCGCGTTTATGTTATTGCCTTACGTGTGTTATCTGTTGTAATGAGTATTGTGAGGCTCTGAAAAGTTGAGCTCCGACTCTGACAACGTTTGCCTCTGTTTCGGTAAATAGAGAGCGGTAATTAGCGCTAAACTGCGTTGAGAAACGCAACGAGAATTGATTTGAGAACATTCGATTAAAATACAAAATCAGTTGAACTATGTTCGTTTTTCAAGCGCAGCTTTTCGAATGTACTAAAAATGTGACTGACTATTTGTTTTTTGCCAAAAGAAGAAAAAAAAAATGCTATTTTACCCATCAAGTTGTTAGTAATTTTTATGTTTTACTTCGTATTCTAATAAATATTCCTAAGTTAAGTAAATGAAAAGCGTAATTTCAATTAGGGTTGAATTTTTTTTTGTCCAAAGAGTCAAAAACTGTCATTAGAAGATGTACAGTTTAGTATACGATTTTTTATCTGAACAAAAATTATTCCATTGTAGTCTGAAGTCTTAAACGTGATACTTATATTTTCGCTTACATCATGCTTTATTTTTCTGACCGGAGCTAAAGCTTTAAAAAAAAAAAAAAAACTTTATAATTACGAATCAATTGAGCTACAGGTTTCATCAACTTTTCGTAACAGCAAGGAGCGTTCCTATCTCGTTTTTCTTATTCCCTCACTTGTGTTCTTTTTTGTTAATAAGTGTCCATGTAATGCATGATATTTGTCTAGCTTTCCGATGCAGATCATCCAAGACGGGGACCGAACACTCGTTCTTCTGGTTACCAGTCAAACGCCCTGCCAGCTATTCTGCTCTGCCGATCACGGAACAAGTTAAACTTATAAATTTAACCGAAAACCTCAGTCCGGTGCTTTAAAACAGCTTTTTTTTAACAGAAAAAATAATTTGTAGACTTTGGGTCTATTTTTTCGTCAGTAGCCTAAACGATAAGCTTTAAACTGAGGGTTAAATCAAAGAAATCGATCAAGAATTGAGGAAGATCTCGCGTAGAAACAAAAAACAGGCTACAGAAATAATATGTAAAGATTCAAAATTGAGCACAAATACGTCAAAAATTTGCACGTGTTGATTTGAGTATTTGACGAGTGTCCGAATGTTTCAAATTCGAATACCATATAGTCGGAGCAATTTTGACTCTGGTATATGTTCAAATTTGAGTATTTCTTCGTCATTTTTGAAATTGTTGATTTTAGAGTGAATGCCTATTAAAAATGTTTACCGAAGAATTTCATAACAAATAACCGACAAAATACAAAACTGCACCTTACTAGCTCTAAGAAATAGTAATAATGATTATAGGAATACCAGAAAAAAAAATCCAAGTAGACTAAATTTGGATGCTAGGAGGAAAACTTACAGAATTGATAAAATTGTTAGGAAAACATTAATCATATGAAAAATAGTCGAAAATTTTTTGGACTAAAACTTGAATAAATATCGATCAATAAATATCGATCAACGCAAAAGTAATACAAATCGCCACCCACGAAACTACAGCAAGACCACAGTGGAGTCTCAATGTCATTACAGAAATGCTCATAATGCAACATCAATGTTATGAGTGAACAAGACATCAGTTGTACCAAACGTGTAAGATACGACCAACGAGTAAACTATTAGAAACTTTGGATTAAAGCACGAATGTAACGAATCAGAAGCCTAGAAAGAGAAAGGGAACTTACAGAAAACAAGTATCTATACTAATCTACTAGATTAAAATCTGAAAGTATCTATCAGGGGTGATAGTGGACTCAAGTAACATTTTCGGAAACTATGAGGAAGTTCAACTTGTGAAATTTAATTTATCGTCGTAAAGAAATATAAGATTTCAGTTTTCTTTTCGTTTCGAAGCGTAATTTTTAGTGTTCTGAATTTAGGCTGTTCAAAATTCAATAAAAAAGTTTTCCTAAGAAAAGAGAAACTTCCACTTAACAGCAGTATCATGGTGACGTTCTTTCAAGAAAAAATATTTTTGTCCTATTCGGTTAAGCACTTAGTTGATGAGAACTGGAATGGTTAAATAAAAATATAGACCAGTAATTCCGTACCCGCAGATTTCTGCGGAACCCATTTTTCAGACTTTCATGTACATCTTAAATACTCTAATCGGCTTTCCGCCCTCTTGGACTAAAAGTGGACTAAAACAGCGTTTCTGTGTGCAATGAAAATGGATGATATTATTTCTGAATGAGCTTTTTTTTTCACAATTTCAACTTGCAGTACTAATATTTCCCCAAACTTTTGCAATATTTTGCCTGAACTTGACTCAAGAGGAACAGATATTTTCGTTACGAAAATTATCTATCAATAAAATGTTATATTCAATAACATCTACTATGACTTCATGTTCCTCTTCTATTTCTTTCTATAATCTGAAAACATTCTCTCTTCATATTCTTATAAGTAAGAATGTTTTCTTGGATTATCTCTATGGTAACGGAGAAGTTCTCGTAGCTTCCTGGATGATATTCTCATATATACCTCATTGCTCGAACAATTTTATTTCTTGACCATTATTTTCTTAGTTCGAAAGGGGAATACTAAAGATTTAGATGTATTGCTTCAGTGTGTGGGCAATTTCACTGATTAGAGTGCCCAGATAAATGAATGTATACACAACTGGAAGCAATTACTTGATTTTCTTTTCTGTCAAGTGAGCATAAATAAACTCGTTTAACTATTTTCGTTCGTAATCGCGCTGAATTGAAAAAAGTCCTGACGGGCGCTATGCAACGTGTAAGCATCATCGGCTTGTATTATATGCTCTGAAATAATGTTTAATATCAAATCGCTCACTCCTTTCAAAAACTTCATATGAGGCAGTGAGATGCAAAGGCATGTAAGTGGACTTTTTCAAGTTTTGAGTGAAACGCGTTTAAAGATAACATCCAAGGTAGGCTTTCATTGAAAAGATTTTCTAAGCCATAGTATATCGCAGCATCTAACAGGGCTACTAGTACGATGTCTTGCAACAAAACAGAGGAGAGGTTCACCTACAATTTGTATTGGTTATCTTCAAATTTTTAATTCTGCAACTTATATCCTTCTGCGTCTCACTGTCTCATATATAAAAAATTAGCGAATGCCCTTTTTTTTTGAACTGCCATGAATAAGTGGCATCTCTCTGCAAGACCTGCATTTCTATAACTTAAAATTTCGCCGTTGCAGGGTAAAAGTGTCGTATAAGCATTTTCAAGTAGTTTCGAAAATTTTTTTTCAAGAATGCCACATCTTGGGTTGTGCTTGATCCATTAGGCATGAAACACGCTGCATCGTTTAGTGAAAGATGAAATTATTTATTCCTAAAACAGTATTGCACACAAAAACAGAGCATTTTTTTATTCTCATCTTTCAATCAAGTATGCACTATTTTCATTTATGTTGATGTTGTAAGGAGAGCAGTTAGTAACAATAACGACGTATTTTGAGATACTTTAAATAGAATCTTTGAAATTTAGTGAAGAACGTCTTAAAGCGCTTAATTTAGTGTTTATAAAAAAAGTGCTGGTTATGATATTCTTTTGGTAGCTGTTCATTATTTTTCTATGTAGTTTTTTGTGAGAAATTAACGCTTCCATGATCCCTCCCGGTCATTTTCAATGAATGACTCAAATTTTTCAGTGTGAAATCTTTTTGGTGTGTGTCATCGATGTAGGTATCCACGTTGGTTTCGTTCTCTTTTGTCACTTCTAAAAGCTCTTCTTTCAGTGAGCTCTGCATTGAGTGAGTTTAATTTTACTTCTGGAAAGAGCTCTGGCATCAATCGCAAAAAATGTCTCCGGTCTTCCAAGCTCGCTTATCAGCTCTCCAAAATACAGTTCATTACGTGTTATCTGCAATCTCAGGAGTTTGGATTTTGAAAGAGGTGAAAATTTAATCTTTTTGCAATGCCGTATCAGTGTAAAATAAAATAAAGGTGTCAAATTTTAAACCGCGTATAATAAAATCCGTGTAAAATAAACCCGCATGAAACGAGAGTCCACTGTATACTGTAGCATAAATAACTTAAAGATAGTTCACGTTTTCGAAATTGAATGCTGCTTAGACGTACAGCAAAATGCGTAAAACTTTCTTTGAGAACTAATTATACTTGGTTAGTTAAGTAACTAGTTAAGTTGAAATCTTTTGATTTAAATCTTTTAAAGGATTATTTTAAAGGATAAACTGGAAAGATTTTTTCATTTCTAGGTCGAAAATGATCTGCTAATTAGTATGTTGACATTCGTTTCATGTTTTGAAAAATACGCACTGTTTCATGAACCAAGTTGATGTGCGTATACACATGTAAGTTTCACGTATACTTTCAATTAAAATCCGAAATCTATGATTAAAATTTTTCTTTATCAAACAAAGCGAAACTAGTTACAAAGCCTTGGGGAATATTACGGTAACTTTTCAATTTATTTTATATCTTTAAAATAAAAGCCTCCATGAGATATAACTTACATTTAAGCAATATTCGAAAATGGGGTAGCTTAAGTTTTTAAATATTCGAGATAATGTATAATACGTCCTCTCAACTGCAAAGGAAATTGGACTGTAAATTTTTATCAAGAATATTTTTGCTAAATTTTAATAGCCATTCAAAATCTGGGAGTTATTAAAATGTATGGTTTATATTGAGGAGGAATCAGCGTGAAAGGGTAAGTAAATAGTTCTTATATTCTTAAAAATTTCTGTTGAATTAAGACGGATAAATTAGTTTTAAAGCCTAGAAAATTCTTTTGCTCGTACAATATCGCTTCAAGTAAAACACACTTTCTAGTAGAATAAAGGAACGTTTTTTCCACCATTGAAACTTTAAACATTTTTTGAAACATGTACGTATGTGGAGAATTATAATAATTATTCCTATTGTAAAATGTGGCATGATTTGAGACAAGTGTTTTTTAAAACAATAACTTAAAATATATGATTATTCTCTTTGTTTTTAATTTAGTCTTTTTCATTAATTTATTCATCTATCATTTATTTTTAACAAATTAAAAAAAAAAAAATAGAAGTTACCAATATGTACCGTATGTACGTTTCTTTATTGTGTCGTAACTTTCCTAACTTTCTCTCTAGGTCAACCGGTACGGTAAATTTTATTTTTAACCGATTGAGAGCGATCATAAGAAACTTGTATTCCCACTTTTAACTATATCATTGGAAAGGTAATTTCAAGAGAACGTTAAGTATTAAGTTAATTTGCAAAGTTTACATAGGTTTTTTACTGATTAAATTACTTGCAACTGAATAATAATTTGAAGCATAAAATTATTTGAAATACACCACCAGTTCAGTCACTCCAGCCGAGGACTGCAGTTTCGTGCTTATTAGCACTCATCAAACCGGCTTAGGAAGTGACTGAGCTATAGGTGGAAAAACCTCTTAAGGAAGTCAAGAGTGCCAAACAAGCTGGTAGCTAATATGGAATTAGCACAGACCAGACGAGTGACCGAACTGATTTCTGATACATACTTCTCTTAAAAGAATGTGAAAGAAATACCAATCAGAAACTAGTTTTGAAGATAATCTGATGTGAAATCGTTAAATTGATTTTTTTTATAATAGATAGAATTTTGGGGTAATGTTGGTTGCACAACTGGATGTTTAGGCAAAGAAATATTTTACATTCTAACGCCTAAATCAAACGACCTTCGGGATAATTAGTTCATTCTTGTATTAATACAGTGGCCGGCGCTTATATGACTCACGGTAACTTACTGAAAATAAAATTATTGTTTGAAAGAATTGGTTGCCATAAAGCGATCTAAGTTATACTAAGAATTTTGGAAGACGATTTCTCCTAAATAATCACAACATTTATTCAGCAACTAGTCTTATTGAAAAAAATTCTAGTGACTGTAAAATATGATATCTGTGTAGAATAATATATTATGAATGAATGATGGAGATGGCTGCCTGCTAACTGTTCATAACTCCCAAAAAGTTTTCCCAAAGGATCCATTTGATATTGGACATTTAATTACGAAACGTTTCCAAATTACAGTGGACACCGGTTAATTGAATCAGTGGTAAATTGATTCAATCGCTTTAATGAATCAAATTGTTTAAAACAGAACAAAATCCGGCTTTATTGAACCAGCCGCTTTATTGACTCAAAACTGTTTAGAAAAAATGTGAGACTTATAAGCGGCGGCCACTGTATTAACACAATAATTAACTAATTATCCCGAAGGTTGCTTGATTTAGGCGTTAGAATGCAAAACATTTCTCTGCCTAAATATTTAATTGTGCAACCAACATTACTTAAAAATTCTATCTATTATAAAAAAAAATCATTTAACAATTTCACATCAAATTATCTTCAAAACTAGTTTCTGATTGGTATTTCTTTCACATTCTTTTAAGAGAAGTATGTATCAGAAGTCTGGAACTTTGTAAATATATACAATAGAAATAAACATTTTAAAGAAATTCTGTTGAGTGTAGCTGGAGAGCTATCATTTAATTAAATAGAATCCGCCCTTTCCCAATATCTGATTGCTTTTTCAAGTGAACAACGCCCCAATGTTGACAGACAATTCGAGGAACTTGGAAACAATCCAAAAACTGAAACAAATAAGTAAATAAATAAAATAAAATAAATAAATAAATAAATAAAATAAGTTTAGAATAAAATAAACGTATTTCCGCATTTATAAGCAATACATTATAATAAATGCTTCATTCAACAAAAAATAAATATTTACTTTTTGTTTTAAAACAATAATGGCGATACTCATTAAAAAGTGCAGCAAATTTCGCATTTTAGTAGAAGAAAACATTCTTTGCAACAACAGTAGTAAAAAAAAAGTAAATTCATAAATAATATGAAATGTAAAAAATCTGCAGAAATTAAAAATATTTTGCATGCTCGACGACCGTACTTTTATCCTTTGCGTACTTCAAATGCGTATACTTTCCGTGTTCTAGTTTGAGTGTTAGTTTTATGGAAAGTACCAAATCAATTTTTTGCTCTAGTGGCTTTAGCAGTGGCGGTTCTTCCAAGATTTGATTTCACAAGCTTTCTAAAGTAATGAGTCGGCCGCCACTTAAGTTTAATTTGAAACAATAGTTTTCAGGCTATTGAGATAATCAAACTCATTTGTTCTAATAGCTGGGGGCAAACCAAACCTAACCTGGCAACATTGTGAAGGCTACGCAGATCCTTATTACAGTATTATGCCGTTGAAAGGTCAGGTTTGCAGAGGCTGTCCAGAGGCTTTCGCTTTAGGGAAGACGGCATTCAAAGAAGTCAAAATAGTCATCGAAAAAAATCGTGCTAATTTACAAATTCAAGTAACAACATGTCAGATATTAGTTGAGGCATTATTAGTTAGAATGAATTCAAGCAGAAAATAACAAAATACTGTCAAGACGGTAAATTTGCCAGTCAAATTATTCGGAAACTCGTGATTTGTAAATACTTCATATACAGTGAAACCTCGATTCTACGTCGCCCTAATCTACGTTTTCCCCGCATTTAACGTTTTCATTGGGTCTCATAATCAGTTTTGCTGTTATGTATTTCCCGTATTTTACGTTTTCCCGTCTTTTGCGTTTAAACCCAGTCCTTGGGAAACGTAAAATCGGGGTTTTGCTGTATTGTTTTTTCTCTCAAAACATGCATTTTTCAATTACAAATATTTTCAATTCTAAAGAGCAGTGCAGTTTCAATATATATATATATATATATTTTAAATTTAAGTTGTGGTGTATGTACGCATAAACCTATTTAAAAAAGAAATATTATCTGAATTTTCCCTTCAGAAAATCATATAATAGCAAAAACCTATTCCTCAGAAGATAAAACTTATACAAACTTTCATATGCCTATACATCAAAGACAAACACTATGCACTTTTTTTTGTGCGTGAATTCAATAAGAGAATGAACCAGACGGACAAATAGATATAAATATTGCTCTTGTTATTATAGAAACGGAGAACTGTTGATAAGAGGATTCTTTGCGATCAGCATTTCATATAAGATGGAAGGTGCAGATATGATTAAATTATATATGCACAAATGCAAACAGTGCATCGAAATGTAAATGTATCTTTAGTCTTTTGGCTTTTTGTTCGTTTAAAAATATTTTGTCCTACAATTTTTGTTTTGAGTTTAAAATATTATGACTATGTATAAAAACTTAATATATAACTTTTAAAATACTGTTTTCAAAATTGGTTGTTTTAAACTCTTTTCCTTGAAGTTTATCAGCTGTAGACGCATCCTTTAAAAAAAAATGCGTTAAAATTTACTTTTAAACTTTCATGTCAATTTTCATGCGTATACTTATTCATAGCATTGACTTATTAAGTAGTTGTTAGATCGACTTTCGCTCCAAAAAATCAAAAAATGGAGATGTAAAATTGGTTTACTACCTCAATTTAAATAAACTTTTCTTGCAAATACTATAAATATGAGAGAAATAATAAATTTCGTGTACTTTGATATGTGTACCATACAACGGAAACTAGGAAAATTGCAGGAAGGGAGAGTGAGCCCAAAGAATGAATTCGTTCAGTACAACATACTACTTCTTATCGTTTTGTATCTTTTAATCTTAGCTTCTACAAGTATTCTTCATAGGATAATTTGAGTTACTTGCTGAAAATCAGTACATTTCAACTACTTTGTACATTACCTTTTCATTTAGCGAAATCTACTAGGTCAATGATTTTCAGACTTCTTTTACCCGAGGGACGGCAAATTAAGTTTTTTTTTCTCTTTCTTTCTTTTTTTGAAAAAAAAAAAAAGAAAAAAAAACGCTTTTCACTCCCTTACCGCTGAAATTTTTGGGAAAATATCACGGACCAGCAAGAATTTTTTTCCTTTTTTTTTTCGGTTTTTACAAAAAAAAAAAAAAAAAAATCAGCTCGCATACCATTAAAAACTTGCGAAAAATGATTTTATTCCAACGAGGTTTCTTTTCACAAAAATGAATGAATGAGTAAATGAATAAAACTTTGCGTGATATTAAAGAACTGTCACAAAAAATGTTTGAACGTTGAGATAATTAATTTTTAAAATTATTACATATATAAGTAAACTAATATTTGATAAAAATCCCATAAAAAAATCAACATTTACACGTAAAAAATGTCATTCAAGATATTATTAATATGTTTCTAATAATTTTTTAAGTAGGAAACGTTTTTTGTAGACAAATTTGCAAACAAGCAAATATCTCCGAGAACCAGTCAAATTTTTCTGCAGACTGGTGCCGGGCTGCCAGACTACCTGTTGAGAATCCCCAAGAAGTTATGTTAATATTACCCTATAATTTCTTGTAATGAAGTAGCTGTTAAAAAAAAAGAATTAGAGTGTCAGCTGGGGTAAAGGGAGGCAGAATCTCAATGTTTCATCTTAGATTCTCCCTTTCTTTTGGATGAATTGAGACATAAAATTTTGCGCCTAGTTTCCAAGACTCTGAGTGTAACTGGGCACGTAAAATTAGATTTTTAAATAGCTGTTAGCGAATGAAATCATACTTCTTTTTACCCCAGACTCTAAGAGTTATATGAAAACCCACCAGTTGTTTCCTTATGAGGTTGATGTTGGTAGATAGTTGCGCTATACACAATGAGTTTAGAAGATTGAGAAGTTCTACACCTACAATACCCAAGCAGTCGCCCGTCTGGATCGCATGCGATCCTCTGAATCCCCCTGTAATTTGACATCATTTGGAAAGAAAAGGTTTATCTACATCTTTATATCTTTGCGCCCAAAATTCATTTCCACGCATAACTTTCGGCGAGCTCGAAGGTAAAGTACTCGCAACAACTTTTAAAAATAAGCGACAATAAGAGGAAAAGGGAATGATGCATAGTTGGGATGGATGTAGGAAGGAATGTTATCCAGTTGTTGACTAAGCTCTCTCAGCAGTTCTGGTTCACAAAATATTTTTATGATATCAGTTAGAACAGGATAATGCGATGTCTGTACACATTTCTTCCATTATAATATATTAATAAGGAAATCTTGTACTTATCCAGCTATTTAATATAGTTTAAGTAACAAATTAAGCAAATTACGCGTTTTATTTTCACACGTTTAAATCCAAATAATTGTAGATATTAATATTTTTTAGCATTAAGGCAATTAATTAATGTGAATTAAAAGCATTTTTTTTTTGAATTAAAAAAAAAAAAACTTTGGAAACTGTCTGAGAGGTGTGTGAGTATTATATGCCTTTCAACCTAGCAACGTGTGCCAATAAGTATATGTCATGTAAGTAAATTTTAAGTAGTATTAAGAAAACTGTGGCATTTCAAAAATTAATGTTATTGAACAAAATAATGAATATGACTCGTTCTTTACTTTTAAAGTATAGCATTAAAAAAAAGTTTTTTTCCAAGTTTCCCACCTCTTTTATTTGTAGGATAGCTAATAAGCGACTTACTTCATCTTCATCAGAAAGTTTAACTGGTGATAAAGCGTTATCGACATGCAAAAGTGTAGCAACAGTTACTAAAGAATCTTGTCAAAATTCTCTGATCTTATTTTAACCCAAGTTTCGTTTCTTTTTGGCTCACTGTAGTTTACCAGCATTAAATCAAGTTGTTAATTGTTCTAGAAGACCCAATTAAAATCGTTGACGAACTCAAAAAGAAAAGTGTTGCTGTGTCCCTTCATTTGTTCCTGTAAGTTGATAACCCTAGAAAACTAGACTGTAACCCAATAAGGCTATGGATGGCATTGCTAGGACTCCGTTGTCCTTATTACGTTAGCAAAGGATCGGGTGGAGGATAGGATTCTGTACTATATATGCAGTACATATGTGAACGAACTGTGTGCAGGAGTAGCCAAAAAGCAGTAAATGACGACTTATCAGTGCCCCGAATGGGAAGACTGATTTTTCTCCTTTCCAGTGAAGTAAATATGGAGTTTTCGATAAGGCTTTTGAGTTCATCAAATGTAGTTTAATATGTTTTTATATTGACAATATATAATTTTTCAATTTTCTTAGTTTGATAATACTTTTCGGCATTTTATCAGGGTTGGCCTAACTGGGTTCTTGTGCTCCTGATGAGTCCAATTCGCCATTTTTTGTCAAATTGCTGACTGACATAATTTAAATTTGTCAGTAAGCAATTTTATTTTATTTATTATCACGTAGAGTAATTTGTTTTCTTATTTTCATGAGTTATATGATCAGCTTACAAAAATTGAAGCCAATCGAAACATCATTGAGCTAGATATTAGGCACTGAACCTTAGACTATCTTTATTTGGCACAACGACACACTGCATATATCTGAAAATAAACAAAACCCTAAATAAAAAATTATAAATACTTTACAGCTAAAAAGGTTAAGTAAATCAACGTTATAAGTGCACAAATTTTTAAAAATTGAAAAATTGTTGGCTTTTTATCTAGATGCGTAAATATTGTAAGTTCCAACTGATTTGAAATTTTTGCACTGAGGATACTTGTGGTGCTTAATGCACAAAAGTTTTAAGGCTTAAAAAATAAACTACTGAAAAGTATATTATTTCTTTAAAGTTTATGGTGAAGAAACTATATTTTCACTCTAAAGTATACAAAACAAGTTGAGGGTTTCTATCTGAGGCTTTCTATGAAAAATATTAGATATTTGAAAAGTAATTCTTTTTTCATTAATTAAATTTCGATTGGTCTCGAAGTTTTAAACTCTTTATACTTTAATGCTTTTGATTTATTCAATATTTCGAGGAGCTTCTTATTGTTTTCCAATAAAAGATAACTTCAAAACGAGTTACATTCCCACGTTTCAACAAGACCATTAAATGCTCTTTGAATATGAAACATCTTTGTCTCTTTGGAAAATGTAACTGTAAAATTATTTCTGATTAAATGTGTTTCTCCTCTTCTATCGATTTAGTTCACAGTTAAATGAAACGCATTTTTGGAGAATTAATGAGGAGTAACATACTGCTCATCTCGAAAAGTGATTCAGTGCAGGCGTTCTGAATGTAAGTTACTTCTGAGGAGAGTTGTAGCAATGCTGGCTTCAAAGTTTTTTTTATTACATTTTAAAAACATTATTGAACAAAAAACATAAATGTCCTGGGGGAAAACAGAAGACATTTTATCGTATTTTATTAGAAATTTCATGCAAGAGAAATGGGACATCTGCATTTATGTGCCGAAATAAAATGTGATTTTTCTAGCTTATCCAGTAGATGTAGAAGATTATAATTTGGAATAAAATAGCTGCTTGACAAGATAAAAATATTTTTTCACATTTTATTTTGGCATATAAATGCAACCGTAGTTTCCCCCGTGGGCACCATTGAATGATACGATTCAATTTGTTAAAAACATAGGTGAGAAAAGCAGGTTTGCTCAGACGATATCGGTTATCGTCCGTTTAGCACATAAAAACTCTTCATTTCTCTCTAAAAGAAACAAGCTCGCGCAAGATCACACGTCTTGATGTACGTTGAGTTAAAGGATTCCATTTGTTAAACTGAATATGAGGGACGCCGGTTTGTTTTGCATCTAGAGGTTATTGGTCTGGGGCCAATGTGATAGTTTTTCCTCTTTCTCCCAACAGAAATAAACTCGCCCAAGATCTGACATATTTTTATAAGCCAATACCGTATTGCTAATTTGTAAACTATATTCACGGGAACAAAATTGATAGTTTAGTTGTTTTTAAATTAGGCTTCATGTGCTATGTTTGCTGCCTACTGCATTCGATGCAATAAATTTGTTATTCATCTTAAGGTTTACTATATTTTTTGAATCTTGCTAACACTTTTGGAGTCAATAGTACACTTTAAATAAAATCGATATTTATTTGAAGCATGTTATTAAATTTTTTTTGTCTCTAACGCTTTCGACCTTGGCGAGAAGGAAAAAATTAGTTAATATTACTTTGCGTTAGTTAGACATTCAAATACTTGCGTCAGAATTTAAAATATCTTAACTAGCCTAGCGTAATATAAAATGTTTCGCATTTTTGTTTGCGTACGTTTAGAACCAAGTGGTGATGGATCAATATAAAAATCATATTGATGTACACAAACGTATCAGCAAAAAAAAAATAAATAAATAAAAAAAAAAATCGGTAACGCCGTATTTAAAAAAAAAAAAAATGAGTGAGATTTTTTCCGTTAAATGAGTTTTTTTTTTTAATTTTTTTGCTTTCTAATGGGGTTTTACCTCCAGGTTTTATATTTTGCAGACCTAGTACGATTGCCCGATACAACACATATTCTTTCACTAGCTGCGTGCTCGGCGTTGCACGGGCTACTTAAAAAATGAAAGAGATGTCCAATTGATGTTTTTGTATTACTCTGACATCAGTTTCTAAAGCGCTAAGGAGTAAATAAATACGCGTAATGCAAGGTTTGCAAAATACCAGTAGAGCATATTTTTGGCAAAAATCTCTTTAACGTTAATCATAGTTACTAATAATGCAAGTTATGATTATTTCCAAATAGCACAAAAGATGAAAATATATGCATTATCAATTATAATTTGTGCTCACTTTAAACTGAATTAAATCTGATAGACTATATCTGAAACATTTGTATGTACAATTACGATCAGATTTTTACATAAAATGACACATACTTTTTGGTTGCTTACGTGAAACTAAAACACCAAGACTTAATAAATACCATCAGCATTAATTTAATACCAAGTCATCAGATTCGAATTAAGCTTTAGTTAAAATCCTTAAAAACAATATTTTTGTTCAATTCTGTTTCACTTAAAGAAATCCAAACAATCTTAATTTAACATGTTCTTTTAACGATACAAACTGTATTTCAAAAATAGAAGCAGGAAGGAAAAAGAGAGTTATTACAATTCGAAAACTCACCCATGGGACGGGAAAAAGTTCAACAAAATAAACATAATTAGTTGCACATCCTAAATGTACCAAAATATGAGGCCGGTGAATGATAAACTTACACTACAATCAATAAACATAGCGAAAGAAGCAACTTTCATGTATTGAAAGGCGTTAAGAACGTTGAATGCAAAAAATAAAAAAAGGACAGACGATAAAATAAAGTCTATATCCGAATAGAGCAACCAATTTTAAACTAATTTAAAATGAAATTCTAGATGGAAACGTTGTTTTAAGATTTGGACAGCAGCCGAAAAAATCTCTTTTAAAACAATTATTACAATTTTACTTGCTGACGCAAATGTAAAATGGCAACAGGAAAGAAATAAAATTCCCTAATAACGCTATGTTAATTATTGTTTTAATTAATATCTCCGCTAATTAAAGTCGCACAATTACGAGATTGGTCCTACTGTTTTCTTTGGAAAATTTCGAATTGATCGGTATCTCGTTTGACTCCCGATTCGCAGCGGTTCTCGAGAAGATAGATCTTCAGACAGACAGACAGACAGACAGACGGACACGAACAGATTTTAATATTATAGTGGATGATCGGTATCTCGTTTGACTCCCGATTCGCAGCGGTTCTCGAGAAGATAGATCTTCAGACAGACAGACAGACAGACAGACGGACACGAACAGATTTTAATATTATAGTGGATGTGGCTTCACTATCAGCGGATGCTATTACCCCTAAATTTTTAGCGCCCAGTTTCCCCACCAGATGCAAAAGTGCACTAGGAATTCAATTTTGGAAAGAGTACTTGAAGCCGAACGAGTACTCAAGGGAAGTTTTACATGCCGCCCAATCATACAGGGTGTTTCAGAACACTTGAGCAAATCGTTAAGGGGTGATAGTATACACATCGAGACAAAAAATATATTGGCAAAAAAAGGGGTCCCAAACGACCCGGAGATAGGCGCCATTAAAGTTTAGGGTCCGAAATTTCAAATGATCATAAAAAAGGAAAAATTGGTCGATTCGTTTGCGGTTTTCTCTAAAATTATTCTTTTTATCAGTATTTTCTTGAAAATAAATTTTGAAGATGTAGTTTAAAAAATTCCGATAGAGTTCGCTTTAGACTTTGGAGTAACGAACAACTATTTTTTACCGCTATTTTTGAATCTCATTATATTTTTTCTAATACTTGGATTTAAACTTAAATTTTGAACTCAAAATCTGAATTGTTGGGAGTGATTAAGTAGCGAAAACTCAGCTGTTTACAGAGGTTGAAATACACTTGGTCCAGTTTGCTGCAACCAACAAACTCGGCAGGAATATAGTTTGGTAAGAGATGATTTAAATTTCGTTGCCAGTGACGTAAGGGTAAGCGCGCTATGCGCAACCAAGATTCACAGATCAGTACGATTGAAAGTGTGAAAACTTGTGTCAAAGGGCCCTTCAAACGAAACTGTCCAGTTGTGAGGACGCTATTGAGTCTAAAACCACCTTTTACAGATATACGAACAATTGTTGGACTTTTTAAAGGAACGTATAGTAAGTCTCAATGAAGTAGGTCGGTTGTACGCGTGTATCTGCCACCACCTCGGTCGGAGCGATATGGGAGTAGCTTAGTGTAGGTAAAAATATATAAATTAATCACTCCATTGCGGTCGATTAAGGCATTCTAGAGACAGAAATGAGCGCAAAGATCGCATATCATAAGAGCGGACACTACCGTATCAACAAGGTAGCTAACATGAGTTTCATGCCGTTTAAAACATTCCAAGAAACTGATGGTATCAAGAAAAACAATCCAGAGTAGACTGAAAGACGCTATTGTACCTCAAACCGGCGTCCATTGCGATGGATTGGATTTCCGCTGCACTTGATTAGCTGGGTTGTGACGGATAGGAGACATGTTATCTTCAACGATGAATCCTGATTTAATGTCAGTGGTCATAGGTAACCCATTTTACTCCATACCACGCAGTGTTTTATCTTGTATAGCTGCTAGAGGAGGCTATACAACTTACGGTTTTATCACCTTTTTTGTATCATAACTTAATAAAACAATCGTTTGTTCCGAATTTGTAATCATTTCCTTATCTTGACATAGGCCACATCCATTTTAAGTTTCTTAAAGATCGCTCGTTTCCTTCTGGGTTAATGTATTTATTATTTTTTTTTTGTGGCAGAGTGTATTTCAATTTCTGAACACAGTTCAGTTTGCGCAATTTAATCACGCCCAACGATTCCGATTTTGAACTAAAAAATTAAGTTGAAGTCCAAGCGTTAGAAGAAATCTAACGAGATTCAAAAATAGCGGGAAAAAATAGTTGTTCGTTGCTCCAAAGTCTAAAGTGCCCTTTATCGGTATTTTTTAAACTACATCTTCAAAATTTATTTTCCAGAAAATACTGATAAAAAGAATAATTTTAGCGAAAACCGCAAACGAATCGACCAAGTTTTCCATTTTTTTATGATCATTTGAAATTTTGGTCCCTTAACTTTAATGGTGCCTATCTCCTTCGGAAGACGTTTGAGACCCTTATTTTTGCCATTATATTTTTTTTCTTGATGTGTACTATCACCCCTTAAAGATTTGTCCAAGAGTTCTGAAACACCCTGTATAGATGCTCTTGATTATCTGCATCTTAGAAAAAAAAAATCACCGACTGGAGTAAAGTTCAAACCTGCGCCTTTTAGCGAAAGATGCCACTTATGCCACTCTGTTGGAAGGAGTTTTGTATTGTTTCTTGCATTTGTTTCATTTGACAGCAGAACATTGATTTTTTTTTTTGCTTTTTGAAAAAGTTTTGCAAAGGTTAACGCCGATTAATTTCGATAGTGGAATCATAAAATAATGGTAAAATGTTATTGCCACTAATTCAAATTATTAAGTTACGCCAAAGAAAAACGAGCTATGCATCAGGTGTCCGCTGTACTAGTTCCTAAAGCACGTAACTCGCATTAAATATTGAAATTGTCCTCCCACAGTGCGAACAGAAGTGCACCTTCGAAAAATATCTTTAACAATTTCATGGAGGAGGAAAATGCAAATCTATCAAAGAAAAATGTTTGGCAAAGTTAATTTATTATTAAAACTAACCAATAATTATTTTTCATGCATACAGAAAGTTCCCTTTTCATAAAAATTAGCATGTGCACAGCTTATTTTTCCTGAATACAAAATATATGTAGTTAAGATAAATATTTAGACTTTTTTCATAATGATTTCAACAACATAAATGACTTTGGGTGACAGTTCTAAATTATTCATGGAATATTTTCTTAATTGTTTCCTTTAAGTAAGCCATATATGATTTTTTTAAAAAACTAAAACCAGAATCTGCAAAATGTTATTTATTTAGTAACTTTATTTGTTACATAACTACTAAACAACTGATACAAATTTCATTTATTATTACCTTATAATGCAAGGGTTATCAGACATTTTCCTTTGATATTAACTTTTAATTATGTAATGAAACAAGAAATATGAGGTAATTTTCCTGCCCGCAAAAAATCTTATAAGTTCAATTTAATTTAAAAAAATTAGAAAAAAGCTGAAATCTTTAAGCCGTGAGTCGTTCATGGTAGACAAAATTTTCATTTAAATTTAACTTTGTTTATGAATCGCATTTCTGCTTTCCCTTTAAAACTATTTATTAAGACGTTTCCAGTTTAGTAAGTTTTGCTTAAAAGTTCTAATGTTTTAATGATAAAAAAATTATCATCAATGCTACACAACAGTCAGATTTTTTAGGAACAGGATTAATGTTAAAATAAATAATAACAACGTCAAAAATCACAAGTTTCAGATTGCTGCAGGCACGTGTTTCGGCGTTACAAGGAACGCCTCTTTCAATGCAAAGGAAATGAGCTTATGGATGAAAAAACATCCGAGAAAAGTTTTGTCGGTATGTATGGAAGTCTTTTCATCTATAAGCTCATTTCTTTTACATTGAAAAAGACCCACCTTGTAACGCCGAAACACATAACAAGGGACACCTTTTTTCTATTATAGATTTTCTACGCCCCCTAGGGGGCGCGCCCCTCAGTCTGAGAACCACTAGTATAAAGAATCAAGACGTTAAGAGCATGCAGTAGAGAAAAATAGCTCACTTTAATTTTCTTGTATTGAGCTTCCTTCTACTGAAGAAAAGGTTCCGTGTAAATCTGAAACAGTAACAACTTTCATTGCTTATTCAATTTTTATCATATTCTTGTGTGAAACAATATTGTATTTGTTAGTATTAAAAAATTATTATTTTCTTTTATTGATATTTAATGACAGAGCTAGTTAAATTTAAAAACAGTGAAAAGCAAAACACACATAGCTTGATTAAAAAATTTGTTATATTTCAAAGCACTTGATTTGTGAGAATCGTTGCCGTAAAACCCTAAAATAAATTTAAAACTTTAAACTGTCATCACCAACAAATTTGTAATAGCAAAATATAGAAGCAAATTGCAACAGCTTCAAGAAGGCAAAAGTTACAATGTTACTAGAAAAAGGAGAACTTGTAAACTATGAAAATATTTATTGATACTAAATAACACTACCTAACTCAAATTTTATGTTTTGGATCCTGTGTCGTGCCAGAATTTAACCATGTTCCTTGTATTATCAACTTCCTAATAAATACTGTACAACTTATATTATTATGCTTCTTATGATATAAAATGTCTAGCACGTACTCTTAATAAATAGTAAACGTCTGTTCATAAAATAGAAAAGCATACGACGACGTAAAACTTTTTTGAATGAATATGTATGTGTATATTTCTATTATAAAATAATGAAGTAACAATTTTAAAGCTCTAAACAATCTTTTTATCTGTGATTTAATTTCTCAGTAAAACCAAAAATGTAATTAAATTTTATCGTTATCATTTGAAGATAAAAAGTTGTAATCTTCTGTATCAAAAAATGGAAGAAAACTAAATCCAATTTTTTTTATGTGCAATTTCATTCTTAGAAAGGTATCCTAATTTTAAGCGTTGATTTATCTTCTTTTTTTTATTCAGATAAAAAGAAAGATAAATTACTTTTAAATTTATTTTTATCTAATCATATTTATTTTATTAGATAATATTTTCAATGACATCTTTGATGAAACAATCTACTAATAATTCTTAAAATGCATCTGAATAGCGTGCTTTACTCTAGAAATAAGGCAAAGTAATGGGATAAAGAAAGAACATAGATAGTAATTAATGGGTTTCGCTTCATTACCCAGAGCTTATTCTCCTTTCTTATCATGGGTCTAACAGTAATGCACTTATGCAGGAGTGATTAAATTTGTTTTTCGAGCGGGTTAATGAAAGGTCAAGAACACAATTTTATTCTGGCTTGTATATTTTCTTCGATATTCTGCATGAAATATTAGGAATTAAATTATGCTCCACCAGATTCAATAGAAAATATCGAAATTTCGAGTTTATATCGAATTTTCGAGTTTATATCGAATATTTTGCTAAGAATAATTATAAAACATTTTGTGTTTTATTTTGATGTGGTAAAGGAAACGATGATGGTATGTAAAGTTATATACAAGCTTCCCAATTATGGATGGGTTAAAATATCAAAACGTATTAAGTACTGTCTTATGAAAATGTACCGATGGCGTCGCAACAGCCAATCAAATCGCTGAAACATTTTGACGCAGATCGTAGACTAAAGGTATTGTTTAACAATTATTGAGTTCAACAATGACGCGGAGTTTCCTTAGAGCAGGTTAGAGCCGCTATATAGATAGGCCGACGCATCAACTTAAGTTTAGCCATTTTGTATGGGATTTTTCATTGTAGCACTGATAGGGTTACTACAGCAAAGTTTCGGATTTCGCCAAATTTGCCGAAAATAATATTTCATTTAATAAACAGTTCACGAGCCGCTAATAATTGCTCACAGTGAACAATAACCAAATGCGATAACTTGCCAGAAAAAGCAACCATTCAAACACACGCTCCGATCCAAAATGACTAATCTTAAACTGATGCGTCGGCTCGTACATATAGGGGCCTTAGAGCAGGCCTTATAAATGGAGGGAGCAAATTCAATCATTGGCTTAGCAAAAGCGATCTCAAGACACGTGACTTAACAACGACGAAAGGTTGACACGTTTTGCGTGAAACTAGCGAAAGAAATCTGATTTCCTCCAATGCTTCGCTTCAAAATCTGTCACGTGACTTGATGTCTTTGCGTCACGAATGAAACTCTTCTCTCCCTCCATTTTATCTCTTCTCGGTGGGAGTTTCTGATTAAAAGATCAGATACGTTTTAACTTGAAATTAGTTAAAAACAGTAAGAACTTGTTTTTTTAATAATCTCAGACATTTGAACAAATTTCTACGAAAAATTCGTCAACAATTTGAAGGAAACAACTATTAGGTGACAATCAGTTAATCTGATTATAGAATACTGAATCTTCCCTAGGTATGTGGAGGATACCATTTAAAAAAAAAAAGAATTTGAGGACCCGAAAGTGGCTGAAAATTGAATTGAGACATTCGAAACTCAAGCAGAGAAAAAGTTACTTCAATCATTGGGATTTTTGGCGTGATCACCAAATTTTAAGCAACTATCGCTTTACTTAGTCTACATCAGCTAGGCCGAAATACATTAGCTGTGAATCTTTGAAGTGAAAAAAAAATGGCGACAATTGGAAAAATGAGTTAAGAATTAGACTTATCGAAATCACACCTCATAGATGAACTAGCAAAAACCAAAATGTCTTCCTGTTAGCTTTAAATTCATCTGAACCAGCAAATGGCGAATCGTGATAATTTAGTAACTGAATAATATATATTACTGCTAGTCAAAAGCAACTGAAGGAAGATAGTTTTGATATGTTTTGTTTCTTAATTCCAAAGCGGTGTACGACATTTTTTTTTTTTTTTGGACAGAGTTCCGAGAAAGTCCGGCAGCCCCCTAGTATGAGATAAAATGTTTCACGAAAACTCAGTCTATTGCCACCGCCATTTCGGTCGCCAAGTTTTTTCGCCAGCTCGGCGACAAATTTAGAGGTTTTTTTAAAATCTGTTTCAATATGACGACTGTCGGTGATATTTAGAGAGTAAACTATTGAATCACATTAAAGCTACATGCAATTTAACATAGTACCATACCATATATATTGCAGGTATATATCAATAATACATAATAACTTTGGTACCATACTATTATGTATTGATACCATAATATTGATACCATATACCAATAGGGGAGAGTGTTGTGCATTGGGACACTTTTCATATTTGAATTTCTAACATCAAATATTTAAATACAATTTAAAATCTAAAAATCACGTTAAAATCTTCTCTCTGCAATACATTTTTTTGAATTCAGACTGTTTGAAAATAAAGTATTTCCAGCCATTTCAAGTAAGAGTTCCAAACTATTCCAAGATACAACATCCTATTGTACCATGGGAAACTCTTTATGATTCAGGAACTTGAACATATTTTGGACCAAAAAAACAAAAAATGTATTTATTTCATGGTAATGAATTAAATCATGAATAATGAATTATATATGAATTATGAATAATGAATAATTAATTATGAATTATGAATAATTAAAAATGAATTATGAGTAATGAATTAATGGATTATTATCTAACATGTGTTTAAAATACTACATCAGATTGGAAATTTTTTCCGTGTTAATAAACACATCTTAACTATTAAGAACCATGTATACGTTGTACCAAGGTACAATATGTTTGGCTGTCTCAAGGTACAAGCCGCGTTAAGTTACGCGGTAACTTATTTTGCGTGTGCAGGTAAACGGCAGCATCTGCCGTTTGAAATGAGTTTTCGAAATAGTTGAAGAAATTCGGTTTGGATTCAATACTATAACAGTAGGGAAACGTTGAAATCAGACTGTTTTTTCGCTTTTTTTCATCGGAAACCAAACAACCAAGCCTGTACAGTAAAACTAACGTACAATATAAGACAAAAATGCAAATAAATAAATAAATAAATAAATAAATAAAAATTAAAAAAAAAAAAAATAATAAAAAAAGACCTGCCTTTTACTTGCCCACGGCAGCATTGCTTAAAACTATGAGTTGTTTTCTACTTGAATAGCGAAACAATAACACTCTTAAAACCATTCCGAACTTAAAATGAAGATTCTATGTAGATTAAAAATATTTCGTTCATTTATTAAAACATTTAATTTAGAGTTAATCTGGTGTTGATCCACAAAACACCATTTGATATGGAAAAGAGCATTTCGCATCGCTGACATGACTGAAAAAATGTTCCTCTTTTATTGAGTTTTCAAATAACACAGAAATCCAATTTTGCTTTCTATGTTGATGGAATGAAACTTTCATCTTTCCCGAAGATCTTATAAAATCAGATCTCTTTAGGTATGGACTAGTCACACATCGAAAGAGTTACAACTTTTTTTCCCCTTTTTTCACGAAATGGGAATGCATTGAAATGCAACCGAAGCAAGTTTCAACAGAAGCTAGAGTAAATATCGAAGATTAATGAAAAGTATCAAATATTTAAGAAATTCTGCATCGAGAGTCCAAAGAACTTTTACGGAAAGAAATTTTGAAATTAGCATTTTATTTTGGTGAGTGGAAAAAAAATGAAGGGAAAAATGACCGAGAAGGGAGGTAATGCACACAAAACACATGTTACCACACTCGAAATAAATCTGCATACATAAAAAGATGGCTATATAAGACATCTTTCATATTTTAGTCTCCTTTCACATTTTGAAGCTGATATATTTGAATGAAAAGTACAAAATCATTTTTTCTATATCTTTCTTAATATTGACGATAAAAAAAGCTAAAAATAAAAAGTGATGAAGATTGAAAAAAAAAAAAAAAATCTTTGAAAAATCTACTTGTGGGTAAATACACTGTCACGTGCGGGACAAGTTGGACTTGAATTTTATAAAGAAACTAGTGGTACCCGCACGGCTTTGCCCGTAGTAGAAAATTAAAAGGTCATTTTGTTCGCCTGTATATTTACAAATAATAAATGATGAATTTCTCGCCAGTTTGCTATGTTCATTTTCTCGCCCATGGTCGCATACGGTAGTTTGCTGGTCCACGTTATGATAATTTGTAAGTTCACGTTATGATAATTAGCTCGGTAAAATGTTTTTCAAATTGGAATTAAAAAAACAAAACAAATTCGAATTTTCAAAAAATCGCTTCGAGGTGATCACTCCTATGTTACGAACTAATTTTGTGCCAAATTTCATGAAAATCGGCCGAACGGTCTTGGCGCTATGCGCGTAACAGACATCCAGAAAGACAGAAACACAGACTTTCAACTTTATTATTAGTAAAGACAAAGTATTTAGGAAGAAAAGTAAAAAGTTTGCTGACCAAGTGAAAGTACAGTAACTATCCGATTACCGGCGGTCGGATTATCCCTGGGTCTTATCACATTTTCGTCAACGACAACAATTTCGTCATAACGTCAAGATTCGAAGTGCCGTGCTACCGATTTGCGTTTAAAATGAGGGTCTTAATCAGTGTCAGTTAAACTGTTATCCTGACTTGCTCGCCTTTGTATGTCAACTGTTTGCAGTAATGAGCTTTAGCTTTTACATATATGCTTTGCATTCAATGTTATCGTTTTTAACTATAATTAAAATTTATGTGTGAATTTTCATCACATTTTTTAGCTATTGTATACACTTAGTATCGTTTCTTACCTATTAGTCGGATTAACCGCGGTTTTCGCTTATCAGCGGTTCCCGTGCTACCCTATTCCGCGGATAATCCGGAGTTTACTGTACTTTCCTTGCTTTGTCAAGGTGAAAAACATCCAATATCCTTTTCAAATGTAATCTTTAAGTGAGATTTACCTGTCACGTGCAGGACACTTTTGAACATGAGTTTTAGACTTTCTTAATTCCAAATAAATTGCCTCCAAATGTACCGATAGAAATATTTTAGATATTTGCTCAATTCATTTGCATGGGTGTGACAGTTTTACGTATGAACACTTGCACTTTATTCTCGGCGTTTTAAAATTTGGTTTTTAAATATCATATATTCGAATGTTAGGAACTATTATGCATTGTATATGAAGCATCAACTTTCGAAAAAAAATGTACTTGAAATATAATTATTTGTGCGTGTTGCGTCACACATCCGCAACGCGTTTTTAAACTAGAAAATTGATCGTCAAGATTTGACGGTGAAAATTGCTTCTACATTTGAACGAAGCAATTGCCTCTCGGATGATATTTTGAGAGTTGACATTTTAACCCTAACTCCAGTGGATTAACCCTAAACTCCAGTAGATAGCGTTAATTGTTGACCCTCTTTTCCGTTTCTTCATTCCCCTGAAACGACTGTTTTACCAGTAAAACAGTTACGTTACCAGATCCAGTTAAGCCTATAAACCCTTCCTTGCATGCCAAACATTGCCAAAAAAATATTACCAAACTGTCATGTTATGGCTCGAGTTTCATTGTTGATGAGGTCAGCGGAACTTGATCACAAAATTCGCTATTACATATATGAGGATTTACTTTAATCAATTTGTTGCTTCCAAAAAATAAAAGAGAAATGGAGCACAAAAAACACGTACTTTGGACTTTAACTCATCTAAGTGACTTGAAAACTATTTTGCTAACAATAAAAACGTATAATTTTTTTTTGTTTTATTTCGTACGTCGTACAGTTAGGTACTTCTGTTTTTTGCATTTAAAACTAACAATAACCTAAACTAAACCGTAATGGAGGAGACAATATAAAATTACATGCACATTTTGAGTAAGAGTGAACGACTCTAATCTATTCTTAAATAACTTATGATAACTTTTAATTAAAATGCGTTCAGTAGTAATTTGTTTCAAACGATTCAGTATTCAATGCTAAATTGTTTTAGAATCTCCATTTCTTAGTTGCAGTCCTGATTAGTCGTATTATAGTCCAAAGAAACTGAAAAAAAGAATGAACATTAAATGTATTGTGCATTTTTAAACTCGGAAATATTTTTTGAAACAGTAAAGATAGCAATGTTATAATTTAATTTCAATGCCAACGTTTTGTGTTTTGTTATTTAAATTACGTATGTCTTTTTAACCTTACATAAATATCTTACCTTAATTACTTTCAACTGGATTTTGAAAACATTTCATTGAGCTTATCTTTTTATTAACTGATTAAAATTAAGATTGAATTATAGAAACACAACAGTACTATAAGAGGATTAATTATTTTGTGCAAAAAGTGCTCAACCCTAATCTTAGTTAAAAATCTAATTAAACTACATTCAGTTTTAATTACTTTCAAAACAAAGTTTGCTTTTAATATCAAAAATAGTGTTGTTTATTTTCGATATTAAAATGCGACATTGGAAATAACTAAAAAACATGTATTTACAGGTAGAAAAATAAATCATATTAATAATTTTTGGACAATTTAATCTGATAATAGAACATACAAATCTTTTTTTTTTTAATTAAAAAGGAAGAAAGTTGCTAAGCATTTTTTGAAGACTAGAGTTTGTTCGTTCGAAGTTAAAAGTTTCGTCATTTTTGCGATATTTAAGATTTAAACTTCCGATGATTATAAGAAGAAATTTGATGGCAAGTTCCTCAGATGGAGTGCAGAAAGAATTTAATATTTTAAAACATACTGTTTAAATCTTAGAAATGTTATTTCTATATTTTTAAAAAATTTACTGGATCATTATATGAAAATAAATATTGGAGTCGTAAGAGCTATAGAGAGAGGCGATTGAAGTAAATTCAAATATGAAATAATTTTACAGATGTCCTTGTTTCTTTTACAATCATTTAAAATATGAGATTAAAAACAAGCAGATGAAGTCAACAATGGGGTGGTTTCCTTCAGTCAAAAGTACTACTTTTAGTCATTAAAATGGATAGAATGAGCAAAAAAATAAAATTAAAAAAAAAAAAAATAATAACATGGACTCGGAAAATACTTTTATTTTCCCAACAGTTTTTTTTTAAATTAATTTTTTCAAATGTCCGATTTTTCAAACAAAGCGTAGTCTTTATGACGTCACAAATGATGCACTTTGCCGCATCTTTCTACTGCGTTTCCACGTTATGATAAACAAGCAGCGAATTAAAATTGCGCTCTACGCTTGCTATCAACCATATCGTTGCCAGTACACGTGAGTAAAGATGCGAATTAAATATTTTGGATCGTGAAAATGGTAACATTGAATGGCATTTCATCATTTGTGAAGTCATCGGCAGAAGCGTTAAACGATGAAAGAGCACCCATTTAAGTATTTTTTTAAAAATAATAAACTTAAAGAAATTATTTAAAAAGTGGTCAGATTCTATCTTTTTAAGCATGCTGTTTCAGAAAAAAATACTTTTAAAATTTTGGAAACGACCCATTGCTTTTAATCTTGAAAGGGACAACAATGTTGCCATTTCTGTTGTCATTCCATTAGTAACTTGCAACATTAACTCGCGCAGGTTTATGCATTTAATGACGAATTGTTTTCTTTGACAAGTTTCAAATATTTTGATTACAAGTTAGTACTTTTTCCTTTTCATGATTTACACACGGGATCTATATCTAGGGGGAGGGGCAACTAAGGGGGCGTACATGAATTTCAAGGGGAGCGTGAATGTATTTCGAGCAAAAAGTAAAAGAATAAAACTAAACATTACTTGCTCAATTGAGGTCTCAAGTAGTATTTTTGACATTGCCACCGTTTCTGAAGTTATTAGTGCAGTTTTTATTCACCTATTCCTGCGGACCTGTATTTGAAGCATTAGCAGGCATAAAGGCAAAATATCGAGCAAGGGAACCTTAAAAGTTACCCGCGGTACTTTTTTTCACAAGTTACAACCTAATATTAAAAAACTTGTCAAGAACAAATGATGGTAATCTTTCGATTAATGTAGTGAAAATGACTGGCATAACATGACGATCTCACCTAGGTCCTTGACAGCTTTCAGTTTATTTGTATTTAGTTTTTTGATTTCAAGTGTTCTTATAAGAACATGTTCAAAATAAAAGTTATGCTTAGTAATATCAAATTTCGTTTTGAAAGTTATGAATATTTTTGTTTAATAACCAGCTTTAGCTATCTCAACTAAATTGAATTTCAAATTGTTATTGTTCTCTTGTATTGACCACATATGATGGTCTGATGAAGAGTTTGGCGCGTAAGCTCACATGGTTGTCCAAAGAGGGAGTTTGTTAATCTCTCGCATATGTAATCTTTTTTTTTTTTTTTCATAATTTCTGTAAATTGCTAAATATTTTCACTTTACAAGCGGTCCAACGCGGAGTAATACATCTATTTGAACCGAACCTGCCAGCTAATACCTGCTCACATGCAGTTAGTGATCTCATTTAATTCGCCAAGTAGGTAGCTAGAAAGTGTGACGTTTTATCTTTTAACTCAGTTTTTCTTTCACGTGACGTCATTGCCAAGATACTTTGCAAACAAGTCTAGTAGTCTTGGTAGGTGCTGCGATACAACATGATCAAGAAAAACTTTTCAGTGAAAGTTTACCAACTGAACTTTGCAAGCGTTTTCCCCAAAACTTAATGCTCTACTTACGTGCTATCATCTCTCCTCACTGTCTCATATATCAGTTTTTCCAGAATTCAAATTAAAAACCTTTTCAACATTGTTTCACTTTTGTCAACCTACCTATAAATGCTACACGTTGCAAATGTATAAACTTCTTTGCATAGCTTTTGTAGATATCAGCGAGTACACATAAAACTCTTAAAATTTAAAAAAGGGGGGAAAAAAAAGAAAAACCAGCAAAAAAAAAAAAAAAAACCCGCAGTTTTAATTAAAGATAGACTAGTAATGCTGCAAAAGCACAAAGTTTCGCGAGGCTTGAATTTTCATGATTTTTGTAAGCCCGTCGCGATAGTAAAAATATGAACCTAGCGTAATATTTCAACTTTCCATATGTAACAACAATAGAATTACGGGATTGATGATTTTAACCCAATGCAATTTTTATTTATAACTGTTTATCTGCATTTTCATAAATAGTTTAATCCTTCCTTGACTTTTCCTAAATCATCGTGCTATGTAATGAGGTACTATTTTCAAGAATATTGCCTTTTTTTTAAACCTAAATTAAAGGTTAATCTTGAAGTGTAACCAGCTGCCATTTTGATTACTTTAAGAAGAAAATAAATGCAATTACACTTATTGATGCTGAAACAGAGCAGAAACTTCAAAAATACCTCATGGAACATATTATTGCAAGAACCTTCAGCATTCATAACGTTTTGTACATAAAATGGAGTATTAGCCGCCAGTTTCGGAAATGCAACTGAAACAGCGCTGGTTATTTAAAGGGTTAATTTAAATTTTCTTCAATACTTCATTATATATCCTTAAAACCTCTGCATCCTTTAAATAAACTACAAGTTTAGCATAAAAGAATATCCCGGTTGTAAAAATGTATATTTCATAAACTATTACACTCACCACTAGGGGAGACTGTTGTACCTTGACCATGGTGTTCCTTGCGCCATGCACTCTAATCAGCTAGCGCTTTTACCTAGTGAGGAATCACGGTACTATGACAGCCATGACAGACCCTCCACCTGCCAGAGTGAGTTGTAGGTTGAAACTCCAGCTTTTATGTCCAGCTTTTATGTGGACAGTGATTGTTTTGTGATTGGGTGCAAACAAAAGTAAATAATTCCAGTGTTACTTAAATGAAATTGGAATTTTAAAGACCAGTGTTACCCAACTGATTGACCATTATATCTATTGCCCATCTCTCGGTAAGTGCATTCAACATTTAGTCTTTACTTTTTACGTAGCTGTTAGGTTAGGGTAGCTACTTTTGTATAAACATGCACCCTCGTGTGCCTTGAAACCAAGCTCCATCTTGTACCTTGAACCACTGGATCAAGGTACAATACGTAGTAATGGTTTTTTTTAGGTACGATTTCATCATGCCTCGAAGTAAAACTGGAATTAAGAGGGATCCAGTAGATTTTGACGCATTACAAAAGGCTATTGAAGCAGTAAGAAGTAATGATCCTGAAAAAAAAAGGACTTTTAGAGAGGCCGAAAAAGTATTCAAAGGGAGGTCAACCATTACTAGGCATTTAAGAAAGTTGAATGAAAGTGGGTCCAACAAACTTGAATACAACGTAAGTTATGCAGTTAAGCAAGTACAAGAGGTCTGTCTCAAGGTACACGAGCATCATGAACCATGGACCAAATTACATAAAATTTGTGGAAAATATACAAAAATAGAAAAATATTTTTTTAATCCGAAATATTTTTTTTACTTATGCAAAAAGGCTTGAAATTAAGTTTTAATAACTAAAAACCATAAAAATCTTACATTCTTTTTTTGAAAACCAAAAAGTTGTGGTCCAAGGTACAACACTCTTCCCTATAAATGATACCAAAAAAAAAAAAAAAAAGATGAACTGTCCAAGTTTTTTTTGAACGAAAGTAACTATTTAACGTGCACGTTCCGCGCTAGAAAAGCCAGAAATTCCTCCCGGAAGGGTTTTTTTTTTGGTCACAAAAGTCCTTACACGCGTATGGAGTTTATCCCCCCTTCCCACTTCGCAGCACCACTGACGTTCTGCAACTTTGGATTGGCCGTGTAGGTGATGATGGTTTAACTTTTACGCGTCGACCAGCCAGATCCCCAAACCTAACCCCATGTGATTTTTTAAAATGAGGTTTCGTCAAAGACAGTGTTTGTACACCACCATTGCCTACAACATTGTAAGAACTGATGTAGAAACATATGTGTAGCATCACGAAAAACTGACAGCGAAACACTGCAAAATATATGTTATAGATGAGTGTCGTGTTATGAAAGGCGCACGCATCGAATGTGAGTGAAAAAAAAATTTACAGTTTATTTTTTTGTACCATTTATAGTGCTAAGTGTAGTAGTTTATGAAATATAAATTTTTAAAACTGGGATATTCTTTTGTGCTAACCCTGTATATTTTTTACAAATATATTTATTTTAATCTTTACAAAATATTGTGTAGGGAACTGTGCAAATTTCTTCTCAGAGGGTCAAAATGACTCCCGCTGTCCCGCTGTAATTCTATGTATACTCAGATCGTCATAATTCTAGTGATAATCAAATCTCGGTCCTGTTCATAAAAATATTGTGACATTTTAAACTCGTGATACCACCGATATCTTCATTTTCGCGAAAATTACGGGTCCCGAAAATAAATGCTTTCATAGAATGCCTTATACAAAATATTTCAGTTGGGTAAGTTGTTTTTAGATCTTCACTTACACGATCTCCATTTCTTCTTTTTTTCTTATAAAAACAAAATTATTCTTTTGAATATGAAATAGGGAGCACAGGATGCCTCAAGGGAGTAAAAGCTGAAGAAGAAAATGGAAACTTAAAGAGAGACTGAAAGGGAGCCGCAAATGGGTTTCAGCATGTGAACTTCGCAGCCACAAAAGTTTGCAATACTTTTGAATAGATAAAAAATAAACACATAATATCAGAAAATAACCCCATGGAGAAGTTTACAAAAGTTTCATGATGTCATAGTCATGGTGACATATTTTTGTTACGAGGTTTTATTCTTACACTAGAATGAAAAGTGTTTCGTAAAGGGTTATTTTTCGGTCAATATGCCGTAAAATGTTATGGAATTATTGTTAGAATGAAGTTTTTCACTGAAACGATAGAAAATAATATTTTTTTGTTGAATGTTGGGCTTTGCATTGTAAAGGAAGAAACATAGGTTATGGACAAAAATAACCAAAACTAAATTTCAGCAGCAATTAACGGCTGAGATCGTTTTCTACATAAAATGTTAGGACGTTTAAAACGAGAAAAAAATCTTTTAAGTTTGCCTAAGCAATTCTTTTTAAACAGAAACAGCAATATTTAAAATTTTTTGTCTTTTAGCATCGCGAAGAACTTAAACTTAACAGTTAAATCTTAACAATTTTTTTTCTAAAGCTGCAAACTTAAAGTGGTCATTTAGTTTAGTCAGTAACGAAGAATGAAAACACGTAATTAAAAATTTAACGAATATAGCTTTGTTCCTTGAAAGAACATGCGAATCGTTAGACAAAAAGAAAACTTATGAACATTAAAAACTAAAAAAAAATAAAATAAAATAAATAAAGTTGTTAGAGCTGTTACTTTGAAACAGAAGTGACAATATTCTTCTTTGTTTCTAAATCACATAATATGGTAAAAATTTCCATTTCTTCCTTTGCGCAAATTCTGAATGGCCGGTGAAATAAAACAAATATACATAGCTGATAGTTTTCCTTTATTAATATAAAATCAAGGTAAAAAAAATTTCCCCGCATAAAGATATTTAATGTTCTCAATGCGGTTTGAAGTGCTTAAGACTACACAAGCTCAAAGTCGATTCATTTTACTGTTCGTACTTTTAACCCAGTTGCAAACATTTTAAACTTCCAAAAAAGGTAAGTATTAAATGCTAATTCTCGCTGTATCAATTACATTGGAAATAAATCTTATTATCGTTGAATATAAAATATTACTTTTACTTACCTCAAAATAATACTTTTTATGCGCATTTTAACTAAGTAAATGAAACTTGCCTGATTTATTTGCTTACATTTTGCTGCATCATAAGCTAGGATTGCGTTAACTTGAGCCTACTTCAATTCTTATTTTTGTTACTACAAAAATAAAAAAGTTTGCGATTCTGACGAAACTGTAAGTTATCCAACAGAGTTTTTGAATCATAGAAAAAAATTATGTGACCGAAACAAGGTCAGCTAGTACAATAGATTATTTTACAATTTAAACTGACGCAGTACTAGTTACAAACACTTCAATATAATTGGCATTTTGCTTATGTGTCTCATATTGTTATACTTTGAAATATGATGATAGTTCTGTGTTTTTTTTACTTTAAGCAATTGAACATAAAAAAGTATCATAAAGTAAAGAAATATTTTTAAAACTAATCTCAAACAACTCTGACACAAACAAAAATTATTCAACTATGGGATAGGTCTAAAAAAGTGATAATATTTAAAAATGAAAAATTAAGAATGAAAGAAATTGCTCATATGTGCTCCCCTTTTACCTTAGACATAACTCACCAAATGTGCAAGTTTTTGAATTCATCATTTATCGTTTTATCATTTTTGAAATTTAAATCACTGAAGAAACAATTTAAAACGAAAATGGATTAATATATTCGAATTCAGATTTCTACGTGATTTTACGTTACATTGGTATTGTGATTTTTATAAAAGCTGAAGTAATTTAAAAGTTAAAACAGTTAAAGTGTTTTTTTATAAATGTGAAATTTTAGCCCACTCGCATGCCAAAGTTTTCGTTTTATCCAGTAAATTTTCAGCGAAATGAATTTTGTTCCTGGATACCGTTGCAAAATTATGTAGTTTTTGCAATCCAAAGCATTTTCTTTTCAAGTGTTCAACGTATTCTGTCGAAGTTAGCCGGAAATGAAGAAATGTTGATTTTGTTCTTGAAGAAAGGTTTCATCACATGGAGTTATCGACGAAATATGATAAGTTTAAAGTTTGGGGCTTAAACCGAAATGACAAATTTTATTTTCAGACATTTCTAAGTACTGTCAAAACAAACCGCAGCACTTGCAAACCCTGTTTTATAGATAAACATGTTTTTACTTTCCGGGAAACATAAATACAAAACTTCAATCAAGTGTTATTTTCGATCAATTTAAATTCAATTTAAAATACACATTTAATGTAACTTGTACCAAAATTTTTAACTATATTTAGTTACAGTAAATAATAACGGATTATTTTCATTATTTAACGCTCATTAGCTGACAATCTATATACATAAATGGCTACTTCTGTATGAATGTCCGGGGTAAACTTCAAAACTACTGGACGGACTTTAACCCTTTTTTCACCATAGAAAGCTACATTATCGGGAAACAAATTAGGCTATAATTTATTACTAAAAACTTAGTTTTAAAAGTTAAGATGGAAAACAGTAAATTTCATGTAATTACCTCATTAAATGATTAAATATAAAACCCATTGCTACAAAAATTCGTTGCCTAACAACAGGAATATTAAAAGTAATCATAATGTAAATTTTGAATCAAGGCTTTTCTGGAGCAAGCATGACATTATTGCTTTCTTAGGATTTTTATTCTCATCTATATACATAAATGGCTACTTCTGTATGTAAGAATGTTCGGGGTAAACTTCAAAACTACTAGACAGATTTTAACCATTTTTTCACCAGATATAGCTACATTATCAGGAAGTAACATAGGCTATAATTTATATTTAAACAACTTAGTTTCAAAAAGTTATGATGGAAAACAGTAAATTTCATATAATTTCCCCATTAAATGATTAAGTACAAAACCCACTGCTGTGAAAATTTAATGCCTTCCTACTAATATTAATAGTAATCATATTGAAAGTTTTGAATCAAGACTTCTCCGGAGCAAACATGAGTTTAAAGTCATTTAAACATTTGGAAATTCTACTTTTTGTACACTTAGGGAACCATTGTAGATAATTTTTTTTCTTTCTTTTTTTGTGTGTGTATTGTTTAATTAAATAAAGCGCACGGTTTTTTAGTGAACTTTGTTTTTGTTAGTTCATATTTTGGAAATTCTGCAAATTTTTGTATGCTTAAATTCGTGCTTCCGTTTTTAAATGAATACTCGTTCGTTCTTTGTAGTTAGTGTAGTAACAAAGCAATATAGCTTATTGCTATGTTACTTTATGGGTAAGGAAGAAGCTCGACTTTTAATCACGTCAAAACGGCGTGTTTTGAGTTCTTTCAGTTAAAACAGAAAACGAAAGAAAGTAGCGATTGTTTCTCACAATTGAGGCCCAGGCAACTCTGAGTATTTTTTGCTAGTTATCTTATGTACTATCTGTATAATATGTCATTATTTCACTATAGTTCTCGCTTATCGAAAATGTAATGACTACAAAAGCATAGTTTCAATTTTAAATATTTTTTTATCATGTGAGTACCGTGAACCAAAGTTTTAGTGACTTTTAATATTTTGTACATTAACGGCTGAAATAGGTGCATTGACATTAGTACGACTAATATTCACCGAGATGTGAAATTGCAGCGTTTTGTGACTTATACTTCTTTTCAGTCGCAGTCATTTACACCTTTTAGGGGAAAATATAACTACAAAGAAAGATTTAAAAGTATATGTGTGTATAGAGTGGTATTTTTCAAACCGAAATATCTTGTGTAGTTTTCTTTTACGCTTCATAGCACAACATTTGCATTTATTTTTCACATTCTCAGTATCAAATGAATGACGAAAAAAAATCTAATTTAAGCATGCCTTTCCACCATGGACAACGCACTAGTCGACCGTCTGCAATTAGCGACCGGGATGTGGGCTTAGAGTTGTTAACGTTGGCAGGCAAGCAACACAGGTTAAATTAACCACAGGAATGAACGTGGGACATACGACGAGTATGTCCAAAATTCAGCTTTAATGGACTATAGCAGCACAATATTGACTCAAATGCTTTTAAGAACAGCACGACATATCCTGTAGCTCTCCTCCTGGGCTCGTGACACTACCCAAGTAATGTTTAAATGGTTCATAAACGTTTTAAAATGGTTGTCACAACGTGGTTGCTGTTGTTGTCGTGTTCCAGCTAAGCTGACAATTTGGGGTGCGCTGCTTCCCTTTTCCAATTGTACTATAATTTGATGTGAAGTACTAATGACCCGTTTATAGGGAAGGCAACCCCTCACAGCATAACAACACATTCAGACAAAGGAAAGGACAGGAGAAAAAAAGTACGTCTATGCCCGAGCCGGGATTTGAACCCGGACCTTTCTGTCACAGTCAGACTTCTCTTACCACTAGACAAGGCAGGCGGCTATCACAACGTTACCAAAAGTTTAAACATTTGTATGGCGAAGTGTGCTACTTGGGTATTGAGTGGAGCCTAGATCTTAGAGCAGAGATCAGTAAATGGAGGGAGTAAGTCCAATCATTAGTTTAGGAAAAGCAGAGGCAAAGATGCCAAGTCATGTGACTCATCAACCGAGAATGGTTGGCATGCTTTGCATGAAACTAGCGAAAGAAACCTGATTTCCTCCATTGCTTTGCTTTAAAATCTATCACGTGACTTAGGATCTTTGTTTCACGAATGAAAGTCTCCATTTACTTCATTTTACCTCTTCTCAATGGTCTGAACGACTGGAAAATTGTAGCATGGTTTGTGGAGTTACGATTTTAGTTGATAAGAAATGATGGTATAGGATTGAAGTATATTTTTTAAATCGGCTATGTGTTTCCAGTTAATTTGCAGAGATTTATACATATGATATTTATTTTTATTGCCGCATTCAAAATATTCTGCTTGCTTTAAACTTATGTTGTAAGAAAAATAAATAAAGCTGAATGTTTTCTAGTGTTACAATATTATGCATCGTGCAGTTTATTTTTCAATCTAATTTTATCGGCTGAAGCAACTTACAGAACGCCGTCATCATCAATTTAACTGCCTCCGTTATTATCTGATCAAAGTGTTTAAAATCGATTGAAACATTTTAGACACACAATTAGGGTTTTCAAACCCGAAATCCCGATCCCGAATCCCGCCGGATATTTAGCGGGATTGATCCCGCGGGATTGAGAGCGAAATCCCGCGGGATTACCAATCCCGGAAGTTTCTTTCTATTCAAGTGTTTTCCAGCTTTTGCCTCTCATAAAACGATTGTTTTCACAAGCATCATCTGCAGTGTGTGGTACTTCTTCCTCATATATTTCTAAGAAGCGCAAGTAAAACTTTGTCTCATTTGACCAACAATGGATTTACCATTTTAGAACACAATAAAAATAGAGTATATTTTTCTGAGAATGAATTGGTATGATCTTTCGGAGGTTTAAATTTTCATACGTTCAGCAATTGAGAAAATGCGTGCAACTTATAAGCATTTTCAAAAATCATCACTAGAGTAAGTCAGGCGATCTTGCCCCATTTAAGCAGAAACTTTTTTTCCAAAAAATATGCTAACGAAAATTAAAAGATAATACCTCCCGCCTCTCTTAATGTAGGTCCAGATGCTGTGTAAAATTCATCGTGGACAAAAACCACGAATAAAAGTTTTTATTGCAAAAAAAAAAAAAAAAAACTTTAATTTTGGGGCATATTACCTTGACAGTCAGACAATTCACCCCACTACACCAGGCAAAATGCCCCACTTGACCAGCATTGCAAAAACTTGCTGCTATTAGTAAGAAAGTGTATTAGTTGATTAAATTAGTTGAAATAAATACAAATTATAATGTGGACAACTAAATGAAAAATCAAAATCAATTTAATATTAAACTGCAAATATAGCTTAAAGTATTTTACATAATAAGCACATTACTTGTGGTTTTTAATAACTTTTTCTTTTCAATCTCGCCACAGCCATTACATCTCTGATTATACATTGTGCACGTTTCATGCAATCACCCTAAGCATTTTATCCAATCTACAGTCGACGTCAATCAGGTCTTCATTCAGGTGGGGCATGCTACCTTTTTGGCAAGGTTACTTGCCCCACCACTCTTGTTCAAAACAGCAAGCCAATATGGCTGCTATTAATAGTAACAGACTTCTTTATGATACTCTTTTACTGTATAAACCGATAATTAAACATAATCTTTGGACTCTAATTAAATAAACAAAAGTTTTTAAAAGTAAAATCTTCGATCATGCAAGCGTTAAAAAATGTCACTCTTACCTTTCACTTTGCTCTGAAGCTGTAATGACCATTGAAAAATCGCTGAAAATGGCTTTAGTATATGCGTGTAGCTTCTTTATACACAAATCCCCTTAAAAAAGTTGACACAGGCGCACTCTGTTGTTACAATCGTTAAATACAGTTACTGGGGCAATTTATCAGACTGGGCAAGATCGCTGGATTTACTCTAAAATTTATTCATCAAATTACGCTTAAAAAATAGAGAAAGTGTATTACATATTCTAAAACTCGCTGAGTAGCCTGAAATCAATGTTGGAGCACTTCTGTAAGCTTTAGTAATGCACTCAAAACCTAAAAGCTACAAAAATGGCACTCCAAAGAAGAAAGAATGAAAAATGTGACATTATTTATGTATTCGACTTGACTTTAAAAATGGTGACAGAAACTTGTATGAAACACGGGATGACTCTCATGATAGGATAGGGCAATAAGTTAAGCTGCTCATGTTTTTGAATTCCTCTTTAAATTGAGAGGTAAAATTAGCGAAGATATCAAAACACTTTTTCTGAGACTGCGACTTGGTGAAATGGTGAAATGAAGCAGTATTCACCTCTTGCTGTAAGGAATCAATTTCACTGAAACAGTGAACAACGTTATTGAAGCAACAACGGCATCAATGCAAGTTAATTAGATTCAGCAAAACACATATCCAACAGACATCGTTTTTGACTAAAATTTGCAGTTCTTGAGCAAAAACCCAGCATAAAAAAAGATAAATATATTTCAGACTAGCTTATTACCCGGCGTTGCCCGGGTGCTTCTCAATGCAACATATCATTTAGATAATTAAATGGATGAATTCTATCTAAATGACAGTAAGAAACTGCATTCACACCACTCTAGGCTCAAATTTTCACAAGACTGTAAATAGCACAGAAAGTTGAGCATTTGTAGGAAAAATAGCATCAAGTAAAAACGAAAAAGCAATGAGACATGTTATCGGGGTTCTGTCAACGATATTCTTTGGTTCTGCCGTGTCCACTGGTACGTTGTCTGCGGTTGAATCAGACGGCCGGTACATCCAATGTCTTAATGGCAGAGACAAATGATTGTCTTGCATATCTTGTGTGACAACCTTTGCGTAGTGCTTCGAATACGAAAACCGTTGTACTGCCTTTCACGATTTTGTACACCTCAAGACATTAAAGCATGCTATAGTACTCTTCACATACATTTTATATTGGAAAAAAAGATCTTGGCGTGCTTTCCTAGAAAGAGTCGTTAATAAATTCAGTGGCTTTTATCAGTTAAAAATATATGCAAAATATGCCACCATTACAATATTTTAGATATGAAAATCATCCTCAATGGCCCAAAAGCTAAACAGATAGTCCACTGTACAGAAAATAAGGAATTCAGTCATTGTTATTAATAGCCGTTAACATTTCGTATGCTTCTATAACACTGATACGTATTCATTTTTATCTTACAGCATTTTTTCAATGACGGTTGAATTACTTAGTGGTAGTTACAAACAGTAATATTTTTCGATTGTTTACAATAAAAGTTATCGAACTGAAAATCTTGCAACTGGAAATGGAGCTTTGCTCAACTAATTTCACGATGAAGACTAAAACAAAAAAAATTTGTAATGTGGCGTAATATTTCATCATGCCCATTTCAGTAGCAATCTCTTCGTGTCAAAAGTTGCCTCATACCCGCTAACTGGTTTAAAATGATTGCTAGTCAGCGAAGAGGCTCCTTCAGGTGTACTATTACTTCGAGCGTCAAAGTAATATAAAATTTTAAACGATTAAGAAATTTGTTTACGTAAAAAATGGAGACATTTTATGCATTTTAAAAGTTTAAATGTAAATTAATATTTCTTTACAGTTTTCAAACTTTAAACTTTTACCCTTCTAAAACTATGAATTCCGTCGTATTACATTTTCGTGTGGTTTCGAGTGTAAAGGGGCACAGTTTTTTACTGTACCACACATTAGCAATAATAGTATGATAGTTTATGTGCCTGTAATGAACCCCATGACTATCCACCCCCCCCCCTTGAAAGATAAATTCAATGTACTCTACTATGCACAAAAATGATGATTTTGCAATTCATTAGCCATATTAGTATTTTTACCCCTGGTCTCTGATAACCTGGAGCGATTTATGTGAAACTTGGGTGAACTGAATTAGGTAAATCACGGAATAGTATAAATAACATATACATATTGATTTGTTTAAGGATAATACAATACTAAATTATATTTCCGATGCAATGATGTAGTTTTAATATAAATTTAGTATTCTAATTGTAAAACTGTTGATGATTGTACTTCGATAACACCTATCTCATTTTGGTATTTTCTGTGCTGTTTATGTATAGAAAGTACAGATCAAAATTTCGTTTACTGTTACGGTATTATTGCTTGAAAACTTATTTGCGAAATGCGCAAGCAAATTGAAGAAGAATCACCGATGGTGATTTCAATGCATCCCTGTGTCTTTGGAGGGTGCGATTTAAGAACTACTGAAAGACAGCATTTCTTTTTCGTTCGGCTTTCTTGCCAAACATGCTATACGTTTGTCGCTAATCAACATTAACGGCCATTGTTCAGGATACTCTTTGTGTTGATTGCATTTAAAATATCTCCTGGTGATTATATGATGTTAACCATTTTCATTTGCTTTGAACCAAGGTTCACAAATACCGATATAGTTGAACCGAATTACTTAAAGATTCGACGTAAATCAAGCAATAGTCTAAAGAAAATTTACAAATTGCAAATTGGTTTGATAAGGATCATAGAACATTAAATGAAATTTCTGTTGCAAGGATGAAACAGATGTGGTTTTAATAAAAGTAGTCTAATGTTGAAACAGTTGAAGATTGCACGTCAATATTGAATGCAATACTATTACCTTACTCATGTTTGTATTTTCCTGCTATTAACGGGATAAATACTGATCAAAAATTACACGAAGCCTTACTGTTGTGGATTTTATAATTAAACAATATTTATAAATTATAATTAAACGGTAGCATTCAAATTAAGTAGCACCATGAATAGCATCAATGGACCCCTGGGGCCTCGTAGGTCGCAGTTTAAGAAACGATGTACAGCATCCTTTATCATATCTACACGGCATTGACGGCATTCGTTTAGAATACGTTTTGTATTGATTGCATTTAAAATAGCTCCTGGTGGTTATATGTTGATAACCGTTTTCATTTGCTTTGAACCAAGGTTCACAAATTTAACGATCAAAGTCAATTTTTGAAGAAACTTCATCTAGGGCAGTTTTTTGCGGGCTTTTCATTTTGACTAAATTTATAACTATACAAAAATTAGTTCGTGCAGAAAAGAGCAATTTTATGACTCAAAATATGAAATTAGACCCCTTTGGGTGTTTTTAAAATTACGAAAACCGGCCTATATGAATTCCTGAGCAACAATTTACCTTTGTGCCAAATTCGGAAGAAATCCGACGAAAACTGTGGATTTGTATGAGGAACACACACACATACCCACAAACATACATCCATTTTTATACATATAGATGGTAATGAAGTTAATGCGGATCTTTTTCAACTGTTCACAATTATTTAATTTCAGTAAAACTAATTGCAATAGAGTCGCAGCACGTGTTTTCATCAAGCGCATTACTTTTAGAGTAAAAATCCTTTACCATCCCATACGAGCGGCACAATTTTGCTGACCAAACGATAGTTGCTAATTAGGATCTGACTTTGTAGTACTTTACATTTGCTATACGGAATTCAAGAAGACTACTAATTCAAGTAATAAAAGCAGTACATGCTAAAAAGCAAAACTTTTTCTGTCATAAAGTTTTAAATTTTTGAGGAATAAAGTCCATTAAGCGGGATCCCGGGATCCCGCGGGATTGGTACTTTACAATCCCGAAAACCCACGGGATTGAATTTGGCGCGGGATTGGAAACCCTACAATACTAAAAATCGGATACTAATTAATGAATAAAAAAGCTTTGATAAACCTTGTTTTTAAAATGCACTAAAATGTATGAAATAAATTCTGTAAGCTTTATGTAGATTATGTAGCATCATACAGTTTAAGAATTTCTTACAGATTGTCTGAAAAATTTGTGGTTGTTAGTTTTTAATAGCTATTATATTGCATATATTAATATAAAAACATGGGCACATGTGCTATATTACTATAAATTTATACTATTTGCAGAGAGATACAACTTTTTATTGAAGCATAAATGCATCAATTCTCTGTTGCGTGCATCCCGTATTATTACTTGTAAAACTTAAGCATTTTTTTTAGCTAAATAAAATTTTACACATTTTTTAGTATAGCAAGGCATTTTTGCTTTGTAAATGTTGAGATTAAGGCGCACTGTCTCGCCTTCAGTGTAAAGTAAAAACTTGTTGCAGGGTAAAAAGAAAATAAATAAATAAAACCGTGGAACGCTGAAGGTTAGTGCTTGCACGTTTTGTAAGGAAATTATTTTGGAAGTTCTCAGTCTCTACTTCTAGTTTTGTGAAATCGATTCTTCAATGCTTTATTTTGTAATAACGTTTATTTTGAAATTCAAATTAAACTTTATTTTTGAATCATATTTAAGACCCATGGAGCAAAGGAAAAAAATTAATGCATATAAAAGAAGTACAGTTGTGGTTGTTAGTTTCAAAGCTGACTTTTGCCTCCTGCATTTATTCTTTTACCATAAATTTTGTTTTTTTTTGCTCCAGCTTAAAAAATAGTACCCACTTTCAATGTTTTTAATTTTGTTCTTTTAAAATCGTTAAAGTCTGAAAGCCGAAATTTGAATTTTTCATACCAATTGCTTTCATTAATAAAAATTTATGATTAGTAAAAATATCTTTATATACATTTCAAAATTATGAATCAGTTTGAAAAAAAAAAAAAAAAAACTTTACGCAAACGTTCTGTCCATCGATTGAAAACTGGTCTGCTTCTTTCAATTTTGAAAGAGCAGAATTTGAATTTTGATTCCGAAAACATTTCATCAAAGCGAAAGTTTTTTTGCTTTATATTCATCCACTTGGGAAATTATATTTCCCTAGTAAACTGTAAGAGCAAGGAGAAAACTTGCAGAAGTCAAACACCCGGTCGAATATAGAGAGAAAACCTGGCATAAATGTGAATAGAGATTTCAAATTATTCAAGTTCGTATTCTATTACGTTTAAAATGCCTAAAAACCTTA